>NC_073693.1:134837795-135137795 GCF_029784155.1 Uranotaenia lowii
GTTAATGTCTTCGAAAAAACTAAGATTTAAAAGAATTATTAATATAAAGTTAAACTAAGAATACGACTAAAACTACATAATTTAAAATAAATTTATCGCTAAGAAAATTTAAAAAAATAGAACTTAAATAAGTGATGAGTTGATCCTCGGTTTAGGTTATCTTTGTAGTAGGGGAGATAAGGGCATAACGAGCACCCAGGGCATATTAAGCACTACTCTTTTCTACAAAAGAACGTATTTTCTTAAATAGATTTTCATGACGATTTGTTTCGTACTTCCTATGGCACTCATTTTTCACAAAAACAGGAATCTCCTTATCATTTTTACAGAGATAGGGGAGATGAGGGCATAACGAGCACCCGAGGCATAATGAGAAGTCCATTTTTCTACATAAGTACGTATTTTCTTAAACAAATTTTCATGAGGACTTGTTTCGTACTACCTATAGTATTAATTTTTCACCAAAAAAGAAATATCCTTTTCATATTTACAGAAATATTAAATAATAACCAGCAAGGTTCTCAAGTGACGAAAATATTATAATTTTCGAGCACCACCAAATAAGCTTTTATGACCTTTAAATCATCTTGATCTGAAATGTACGCACTGCAACATGATCTACACATTGTTTTTCAATTTTCAGCATCATAAAATTTTTGATTTTTCACTTTAATCAATTGTAAAACGCGTTTTTACTTTAATTTGTTCACTAGAGGCGAACAGAGCACTTTCAATGAAGGCATATTGAGCATTTTCTGCCGGGGAATCTAGCAGCGAATTCGACTCGATGAAGTCAATTGAGTAATAGAGCTACAGCTTGGCTTGATTCGTCTGTCGATTTGGCCTAATGGTAAGGTGTCGGAGAGGTAATCAGTAGACTCGAGTTCGATTCCTGTTCGAGAGAATTTTTTTTTGCACATACCATTCATGATTGATTTTTTTTATTGTTACATTATACGGCTAATAGCATCAAAGTATCATCCGTCAAACAAAACACCAGGAACATAAGGTATGAGCATGTGTTCATTCTTTGAATTCTACAAACAGACCTAGATTATTTTGTTATTGGTTTGTTTGATGAATCTACGCCTCACCGTTTAGTGCAATCATGATCATGAATGATAAATGAAAAAAAAAATCACCTCGACCGGGAATCGAACTCGAGCCTACTGATTACCTCTCCGACATCTAACCAATAGGCCAAATCGTCAGACGATACAAGTTAAGCTGTAGCTCTATTACTCAGTTGACTTCATCGAGTCGAATTTGCTGCTAGAATTTCCGGCAGAAAACGCTCATTATGCCTTCATTAATGGTGCTCATACTGCCTCGGGGGGTTTCTCATTATGCCTCTACAGTGACTGGTTTTCAGCTTTCGGCAAAATTTTTTAAAATGCATTTTTAAATGTTTTAATCTACTTTTTCAAGTTTCATCCAATTAGGCAATAGACTATTTGAGTGTCTGAACACGAAACAATGATGTAATTCACATATTACAGCTGTTCTCTATGGTTAAATAAGCGTTTTCCTTAAGGTGGCCATTATGCCCCCATCTCCCCTATTTAAAAAAAATCAGCAAAGGTTCTCAAGTAACGAAAATATTATAATTTTTGAGCGTCACGAAATAAGCTCTAATGATCCTAAAATAACCTTGATCTACAATGTACGCACTGCAATATGATGTACACATTGTTTCTCAATTTTTACCATCATAAAATTTTTGATTTTATTTATTTTATCAATTTTAAAACACGTATTTACTAAAATTCGTTGACTCGAGGCATATAGAGAACCACTGATCGAGGCACGATGAGCATTTTCTGCCGTAGAATCTAGCAGTGAATTAAAATTGTTTATAGAGCCACAACTTGACTAGTTTACATCCGACGATTTAGCGTATTGGTAAGGTGTCGTAGAGGTAATCAAAAGACTACACACTACCAAAAAAATCTGTAAAATTACATCATATATGATGTGAAGAAAAAGAAGCATCACATATGACGGAATTTTCAATGCGAGTTAAATATTACACGCCTGTAAACTTCAAAAGACACGTAAATTTCAAAGACCTGTAAATTTTAAAGACGTGTAAATTTTAAAGACGTGTAAATTTTAAAGACGTGTAAATTTTAAAGACGTGTATATTTTAAAGACGTGTAAATATTAAAGACGTGCAAATTCTAATTCGCACTGAAAATTCCGTCATATGTGATGCTTGTTTTATTTTACATTATAAATGATCTAATTTTCCAGATTTCTTTCATTTTTTGCAGGATTTGAAAAAGTAATGAATTGAAATTCATCATAAAATTTATTTATATTTAAATTTATACCGAATATCCACTAACTTACACACATGACACAAAATATCAACAACTTGTATGCAAAAATAATCACATAAAAACTTACTATGAAAATATAGTTTAAGAAAGAACAGTAACGCTTACTCGTAGGCCACCGGGCCCTTGTTGTTCCGGGGGATATTCCAGATTTCCACCAAGCATCTATTCTTGTTACTGCTACTTGCACGTTGTTTCTGAATAGACGAAAAAGCAAATTCATATGGACTCGTCCTGCCTGTAATTGAGAACTTACCAGTCGTTGCATTTGGAAGTTTCTAACACCTGGCCATTCCAGGACGCCTACCATTTGATTTGATATGATTGAATCTCCACCGACTTCAGGATTGAGCTGGTTGCAGCTGAATGCCGGGCATCTGACTATTCGGACAACCGCTGAGTATTTTTCCATTGCTTCGTGTGCTGCACCCGCTGCATCACTTGTTTTGTCTTGTTATAGTCCGGCAGAAGGGTCTACATCTACTTCCGACTAATGTGGAAACGAGATATTATAGACCGCATCTTACCGTCTGAAATGTGAAACGTTCACTACAGAGTCATAATGGTGACCAACAATAAAAAAAAACTTACCTGAACAGTTTCAGTTTTAATAATCGATACTTGAGCCGGTCACTAAGATAGAAAAGGACCACGGGGCTGGGATGTGTAGACTGAATGTTGCTTAATTGAAAGCTATCGCAGCAGTTCCCAAAAAAGACATGTTCACATCTGCTAAAGATAAAGTGTCCTTTGTTATGTTGCTGAAAATGCACAAATTGGAAAGCTTAGTCGGTTCATTGATTTCTAAAAAAAGTGAGTCAGAGAAATAAAATTTTTAAATATGACAAACCTTTGAGGAACTTCGGTTGGGGTTGGGGTAGCTCGGTTGGCGAATTGAAATTAAATAATCGGACGTGCACGTAATCTGCTAGCCCAAGCAGGAACTTGTTACTCCCATCCAACGGGAATGCGCAAAGAACCTGAAATAAAAAACAATTAATCAGATCATTCGGATCTTTCTTATTATTTATTCATAGCACTTACCGACCAATCTTATTGATATCAAACTTCAACCACAATAAAAACAAAACTGAGCTGTCACGAAACCGCTATCAACAATTTGCCTTGGCCATCTGTGCCGCTGCACGTAAAAAAACAAAACCAAGTTTCCTTAATTGAACCGTTTGATCGTTTCAATTCGGCAATCAAATAATAATGGTCAATATTCAATAACAATGCCTTTAACAATAAATTCTTATGAAAAAAAATCAAAGTGCTTTCAAGTTTACATTGCAATTTCGTTGCATGTCATTTAATATTACAGTATGCTGCATGCTTCTTTCTTTTTAGATCATATGTGATGTAATTTTATATCAAATAATAGTATTCCAGGTCAAGCAATATTAATGTAATTAAAATTCAGTGCGTTAAGAATTCTATTCTTTTTATTCTGTTCATTTACATTTAGAAATCGCGTTCTATGTCATGTAATATTATGGGTTTTCAATTTCAGTACTATTAAGAATTCAGAACTACAACTGACGTGTAAAATTTGAAAGACATGTAAAACATTTAAGACGTGTAATATTTAAATCGCACTGAAAATTCCGTCATATGTGATGCTTCTTTATATTTACATCATATGTGATGGAAATTTACATCAAATAATCGCGTTCTGTGTCAAGTAATATTCATGTCATTATAATTGAGTGCTGTTAAGGATTCAACTTTTTTCAATCTATAAATTTACATCAATAAATCGCGTTCAACGTCATGTAATATTAAAGGTTTTCAATTTCAGTGTTGTTAAGGATTCAGATTTTTTTGCTGTGTAGAGTTCGATTCCTGTTCGAGGTGTTTTTTTTTTTTCATTTACAATTCATACACGGAAAATAATAAAAAGGTAAAATTTACCGAGATAGCCAAGGTAAACGATCGTGAAAGCCAAAAAGGTAGCTTCTACCTCTTCGAGGTGAAACTCACCTCACAGCGAGGTAAAATTGACCTGAATCGAGGTTGGAAAAAAGGTACAATTCACCGAGGAAAAAGGTGAATCCAAAAAAGGTAAATCTTACCTCGTAGCGAGGTGAAGTTCACCTGAATTGAGCTGAATAAAAAAGTATAATTCACCTAGAAAAAAAGGTAAAACCAAATAAGGTAAAACTTACCTTGTAGCGAAGTGAAGTTGACCTGGATTGAGCTAAACAAAACGGTACAATTCTTCTCGAAAAAAAGTGACTATTCGCCGAACCCGTTTATTGAGGTTAACCTGTTTTGTCATTCATTTCCGACCGTGTGCCCGGTCGGACGCAATATCATGTGTTCGACCCATCTGGGCTGGTTGTGGGTAGCAATGTGGCTTCTTCGTCACTTACTACAAACAGCCAGCAGGTGCGCGGTAAAGAATCACACAAGTAGTTTCATGCTGTCGATAAAAACAATGCCCTAAGCTCACAGTTTCACCATCTATTCGTTTCTTCTACCCAAAGCGCTCTAGCTTTGACCTTTCCACCTATCAATTTTCATGTCTATCATAATTGCTCTCTAATTAGATTTTCAATTTGCCGATATGCCACAAACTTAGATAAGAATATATCCCAGCGGCGATCAAAATAAGATAACATTTTCTTATTGAAGAAACCAATCAAACCAACCAGCATTTACCTTTTAAATCAGTAAATGGGAAAACGGTATTGTTTACTATTTTGCTAGGTGAATGCGAAAAAGGTAAAATATACCTTTTTGCTAGGTGAATTGAAAAAAGGTATAATTTACCTTTTTGCTAGGTGAATGAAAAAAAGGTAAAATTTACCTCGAAAGAGGGGTGGAAAAAATTCACCTCGCAAAAAGGTAAATTTTACCTTTTTTTTATTTTCCGTGTAATCGATTTTTTTGATTGATACATTATACGGCTAAAGGGTGATACGGTCAAAATTTGTTCAATATCAACTTGACGTATTTCTTTGAATTTTGCATTTAAAAAACCTGAACACCCCTCATTTTGAAGGTGTGTGTGTGTGTGTGTGTGTGTGTGTGTGTGTGTGTGTGTGTGTGTGTGTGTGTGTGTGTGTGTGTGTGTGTGTGTGTGTGTGTGTGTGTGTGTGTGTGTGTGTGTGTGTGTGTGTGTGTGTGTGTGTGTGTGTGTGTGTGTGTGTGTGTGTGTGTGTGTGTGTGTGTGTGTGTGTGTGTGTGTGTGTGTGTGTGTGTGTGTGTGTGTGTGTGTGTGTGTGTGTGTGTGTGTGTGTGTGTGTGTGTGTGTGTGTGTGTGTGTGTGTGTGTGTGTGTGTGTGTGTGTGTGTGTGTGTGTGTGTGTGTGTGTGTGTGTGTGTGTGTGTGTGTGTGTGTGTGTGTGTGTGTGTGTGTGTGTGTGTGTGTGTGTGTGTGTGTGTGTGTGTGTGTGTGTGTGTGTGTGTGTGTGTGTGTGTGTGTGTGTGTGTGTGTGTGTGTGTGTGTGTGTGTGTGTGTGTGTGTGTGTGTGTGTGTGTGTGTGTGTGTGTGTGTGTGTGTGTGTGTGTGTGTGTGTGTGTGTGTGTGTGTGTGTGTGTGTGTGTGTGTGTGTGTGTGTGTGTGTGTATGTGTGTGTGTGTGTGTGTGTGTGTGTGTGTGTGTGTGTGTGTGTGTGTGTGTGTGTGTGTGTGTGTGTGTGTGTGTGTGTGTGTGTGTGTGTGTGTGTGTGTGTGTGGGTGTGTGTGTGTGTGTGTGTGTGTGTGTGTGTGTGTGTGTGTGTGTGTGTGTGTGTGTGTGTGTATGTGTGTGTGTGTGTGTGTGTGTGTGTGTGAGTGTGTGTGTGTGTGTGTGTGTGTGTGTGTGAGTGTGTGTGTGTGTGTGTGTGTGTGTTTGTGTGTGTGTGTGTGTGTGTGTGTGTGTGTGTGTGTGTGTGTGTGTGTGTGTGTGTGTGTGTGTGTGTGTGTGTGTGTGTGTGTGTGTGTGTGTGTGTGTGTGTGTGTGTGTGTGTGTGTGTGTGTGTGTGTGTGTGTGTGTGGAATGTTGATCCTATTTTGATTTTGGAATTCACTCTTCAGTACTCAAAACGCCGTCCTAGGAAGAAGAGTAGCGTATCAAAATTTTTCTCGCGCATCGCGAAAATCCGAACTACTCGCACGCAAAGCTGGCAAAGTCGCTAAAAGTTGCCAAATCAACCGTTACAAATGTAATTAAAGTGTTTGGGGAACATTTGTAGACAGCCAGGAAATCTGGATCGGGGGGAATCGAAAACCGGAAACCGCTGAGACGACAAAGAGAGTTGCCGGTAGTTTCAAGCGAAACCCTAACCTCTCTCTCCGAGATGCCGCAAACAAGCTGGGTGTGTCGTCTACAACCGTGCATCAAGCCAAAAAACGAGCCGGACTATCGAGTTACAAGAAGGTAGTGACTCCAAATCGCAATGATAAACAAAATACGACGGCCAAAGCGCGATCCCGGAGGCTGTACACGATGATGCTGACGAAGTTTGACTGCGTGGTAATGGACGACGAAACCTACGTCAAAACCGACTACAATCAGCTTCCGGGACAGGATTTTTAAACGGCAAAAGGAAGGGGAAAGGTAGCAGATATTTTCAAGCACATGAAACTGTTCGCGAAGAAATATACTGCATAAGATTGGTCTTAAAAATATTTCTGTTGGAACTGCTTTTAATTTCTTCAGGAAGGCTGTTGAATTTTGTTGGACCAATGAAGGAAATTCGACGTTGGCCAAAACTTGTTGAACTTGTACTGCGCATCAAATGGTGAGATTGACGAGTATTCTGATATCGCAAACCAGCATTGAATCTTAAGTTTTGATTATTGTTTGAAGAGTTTAATTTATCAAAAACATAGGGAATAGTTTGAAGATCACAAAGTATGGAGAGAGGTTATTTTTATACTGTGAGAGCGATTAGAATAAATTAAATTGGTTGGATAGAGAAAACGAAAATTGAATATGGTTTTCAAAAAACGGTTTTGAAGGGTTTGTAGACGAGAAACGAGGGATAACGTGTACAAAGGCAAAATAAAATTTAAGTAAAATATGACATGGAACAAAAGCTTCCACCCTCCATAAGACTCCGCTCAGAGATGAAATTTTTTTTGTAGTTGATCAATGTGGCAAAGCCATGACAGAGTTTCGTCTAGAATTATTCCTAGATATTTGCAGTTGGTAACCCTCTCTATAGGTGTATATAGGTGTATTGGATAGATTAGGATCGCATATAAGTTCGATTTTTTTCCTCGGAGAGTGAAAAATCATGTAGTTCGTTTTAGCAAGATTGAGGGTCAGGAGGTTAGCTGAAAAATATTTGTGAGAAGTTTTAAATCTTCTTCCATGTTGGTTTTAACAGTTTTCAGGATAAAATAAGGCTGTATCATCAGCAAATAGACGAGGTATACCACGCAGCGGTAATTCACTGAGATCATTGATGTATAGTAAAAACAGTAAAGGTCCTATATTGCTGCCTTGTGGGACACCAACTTCCAAGCTCTCTAGAGAGCACTTTGCCTCACCTAAGACGACAAATTGTTTCTTGTTAGCCAAGTAGCTGCGTATAAGATTGTTGGCTAGGCCTCTTATGCCATAACACTCTAATTTTTTCAGTAATATATCATGATTAAGAGTGTCGAAGGCCTTCTTAAAGTGTAGAAAGAGTCCACCCAAGACCCCATCTATTTTTTCAATCACATAATCTAGCAATTCGCAGATGGCTGAAAGCGTACTTGTTCCAGATTTAAACCCATATTGAAGATTGCAGAAAACGTTATTTTCGTTTAGAAAGCTGTTCATTGTGGTTATTAAGAGCTTTTCGAAAACCTTACTAAAAAATACATGTTTCCCTTAGAAAAAATTACAAAAAGTCAAATTTTGTGACGTGAATTCACTCATTCGCACTGTTATAACTCAGCTGGATTCCAATCGATTTAAAAAAAAATCGTGTTTCAGAATCGTTTAATAATTTTTAAATGAGATCTCGTTTTTTGTGAAAAATGTTAGCGTGCGGAATGTGTTTTAAGTGAATGTGGAGGGAAGATAAACATGCGTTGAACTTTTATTAGTAGTATTTTTTAAAGGATTTCCTCATCCCAAAATGTGATTAAAAAAAATCACAGCGAAAAATTTTAAAAGGTGCACAGAATTTAAGACACGGTGGTCGAACGAAATTGAAATAAACTTTAAACTTAATATACCGAAACCAAATAGTTTTTCCATTTTTTTATACAGTTTGTTCAGTTTCAACATTTTTTTAAATCTTTTCTGTTACCTATAGACTTCGAAATTATTGAACTGATTGTTTTGAAACTTGAGAGGTGGGTGCTTTCAAGGCCGGGGAAGGTTCCTATTACAATTTAAAACCCCTCCCTCTAACTGGAAGGGGGAGGGGGCCTCCACAGAAAAAAATAAATGTTTGCATAACTTGAGAACCATTAAAGCAAATGGCAACAAATTTGGCATGGGAGGATATTTGGCTAAGAGAAATATTCCTATGAATGTTTGATACCACTCCTTTTTCCAGAAGGAAAATAGGAAGCGGGGAATTTTTAACAGAACTCGAGAATTAGTCTAGCAAATATAACCAGATTTGCATGTGGCGGTATTTGGATACAAGAAATGTTTCAATGATTATTTGAGACTCCTCCCTTCTTCTATTGGAAAGATTGAAAGGAAGAGGGGGCTTCCATACTATTTGAATTGTAAAATTCGAAAACTATTCGAGCAAATAGAACAAATAGAAATTGGGTTGGGAGAATATTTGGATATAGGAAAAGGTTCTATGATTGTTTGGAACTCCTACCGATTAACATTGAGAGGATAGGAAGAGGGATGGTGCCCATACAAATTTTGGCAATACTTGATAACTGATCAAGCGAGGGGAATCAAATTTGGCATGCGAATGTATATGAGTGAATGAAATGTTTCCAAGATGGTTTGGAGAGAAACAGAAAGCGGGAAAGGGCTCTCATACAATTTTTGCATAACTTTATAACATTTTAAGCAAATGAGGTCAAATTTGTCAGAAGAAAGTAAATGGAAATAAGAATTTAAGACTCCTTCTTTCCTTTGAGAGTGGAGCTTGAAAAGTGAGAGGGGTTCAATAATGCATTTTTTAATAACTCTAGGAATGATCAAGCAAATTTTGCACAGAAGGGATTGTGGTACGAGAAACGTTTTTTGATTATTTAATATGGCCCCTAAGGGGAATCTGATAGAGAAAATGGGATTAAATTTGGTTTGGGAGAGGAATTTTATAAATATGGCCTTAAATTAAGATATTAAATAATGATTGGAAAACAAATTTTAGGAAAGGTTTCGGAAACAGAAAATAATTCTTACTGAAATATTTACTTTAAATAGCAAATAATCAAAATAAATTCTAAAACTTTACATATCTGAGTATATTAAAATTGGAATGTTGTATTTGAGTATAAATCCGAATTTTCAATTATAATCCTCACGTAATTTCAAGCTATAGGATGTCCACACGATTTTGATACCTCCCTGCTCATTCTGGATGACGATGAAACTGCTGATTTCCATTGTGTGTTGTTGTTTACTTTTCAATTTTTTCAAATATCAGTTTTTTTTTTATTATTGTCGTGAAAATGAGAAGCATTTACCCGAAAAAGCGCAAAAATAACGGGCACAAATGTTGTGCCTCCACAACATTTCACAGAGTCAGATAGCGGAAATGGAAGAAGTAAGCAATGGAGCGGTTCGAAATGCAATGTGGAAGTATAGAAAAGAAAACAACTTCGTGGTTAAAGAAAATCTGGGTGAAAACTGGGTCCGGTGGACAAAACTTTGGACCGGAAATTGCCTGATTTCGGAATATGGTAAAAAAGTAGAATCAGCACCGTTCATCATGCCGAGGTAAGTTTGGATATATGTAGAGACATATAAGCGGCAAAAAAAGCTGAAGTGGTTCCGGGTGAACATCACTGTTAGGGATGGCTAAAGTGTTGACGAGACGGGGACATAGATTTTCACCGACAAATTTTTTGGCAAGCATACATATGTGAGTGTGGCGTGCTTTCCATGTTGTTTACATCGAAGAGTGCCTTAACCATTAGCTTCTGGTCATGATCCGCAAGCATGATCACCCAGTACTGTTTTGAAAATCCGCCGAGATGAATCCGCCAAATAGTCCTCAAGCGAGACAGATTAAAAAATTTTTGGACCTTATCAAAACTTGCAGATTCTGTCGAAAAGTGGTCTGGACTGAAAAAAAGTGGTCAAAATTATTCCAAATCAGTCTGTGCTGAGGCTTATGAGCAGACTCCGATCAAAAAATCAATCACTGGCCTACGATTGACTGGAATTGTTTTGTATTGTAACAGAAGACCATAGAGAACTTAAAAGTGAAATAAAATTTGGATTTGCTACTAAATTGTGTTTATTTATTTTATTTATTTCACACACCGTCTTGGATTCAAATATCCTACAGACTGATCTTAATATCTAAGGTTCTTAATCCTATGTTTAAACATCGTTTTGGACACAGTAAAATCAAACAAATTGTTCACAACATTAAAACACTGAAAACAGCTGGTCAGAGGATTATTCTGCCCGTAAGTAGTGCGGTGCATGCCTAGCGCTAAAAGTTGTCTTCCTCGTAGATGTCTGGATGGTGCAAGAAAGCATACTTCATTAAGTAGAGCTGCACAATCCACGTTGCCGGTAACCAGATCAAACACAAAAAGCCGTTTTAGTTTTACACGTCTGGAAGAGAGGGTTTCTAAATTGATCAACACGCACCGACTCTCATAATCCGGAAGATTGATGGGGTCGTTCCACGGAAGTGACCTAAGAGCGTAACGAATGAATGATCGCTGCACCCTTTCGATTCGAAGACTCCAAGATGTATGGTAAGGAGCCCACACGCAAGCGGCGTACTCCAATACACTTCTCACCAAGGAACAGTACACAGCTTTAAGAGTGTATACATCCTGAAAGGATTGTGAATTGCGCCTCACGAATCCAAGAACAGAGAAAGCCGTCGCTGTGATGGCACTGATATGGTCGCTGAACGTTAGTTTTTTATCTACGATGACGCCCAGATCGTTCATGGAGCTGACTTGTTCGATGCTGGTACCGTTGATACTGTACTCGAAACAGACATTGGACTGACGGCGACTAAAAGTTATGGACTGTTATAGACTGTTATAGACTGTTCATTTAAAATCGTGCTTAGACATAATGGGACACGTTATAGTTTGCAAATTTGAATTTGAAACTGAATTTCCTAAGGGAAGGATTTCCAATAATGAAGGTAACGATCCTCAAACAAGATGCTTTATGAAAAAAACTTATCTAAACCTAAATTAAATGGTATTACCCAAAAAAAGTTAAATATGATTTAAAAGCTGGGGAAGCTAAAATTGCACCTAAAAACAAAAATTTCGATATTGAATAGATCTTCAACGTTTTGTTTTATGCTAAATTTATGAGGATTCGAGCAACGCTGTAATAATTCAGCTAGTTATCAAAGAATACCACATTTTGTATGTGGAAGAATTATCTAAGGTAAAAAAGTGCTCACAAATGATTTTATCCGTTCGCGAATAAAAAAATCTTGAACTTGTCAATAATTTTGACGACTCAAATCAAGCAAAAACAACGGAAAAGGGGAAAAAATTTGAACATGTTTTAAATATTTTTTTTGTTTATTGTCAACGGCAGAAAGTGATAAAGAACAAGCACATGTAACCCAAGTCCCAGTGGGTATTATACAACCCCCAAAATCTACTCACGTCACATGTCAAAGGGGTCGCCACGAAACATGGGGACCCCTGCCAAGTTTAGGAACAATTAAATCCATCACTGGCCACACTCCACACGCATCAGCTGTCTTATCAAGCGCCCAAAATCGAAACCGGTCAATCGGAAGGAAAGGGTGGGCGGATTTCGATTTAGCGAGTCTACTCATTGACGACTGACGCTGTCCGGTGTTGTGACAAAACGGAATTCCCTTTTGACCAGGCATCGAAAAAATCGAAAACCACAACTCCCTTCAAAGTTGCACCTTTTCTGAAGGCTCTTGGGTGAAGCAAAAATGACCCTACCCTAGCCTAAGTTCGTTGAATGAAACCTCTGACCGCATGCTGGCCTGTCGAGAGCAGTTCCGCGGTTGGATTTCGCGGTCCCAAGTGTTTAGGGTGTTTGGTTCCAGTCAAGAACTGGTGTCGTCCGAGTGAGGTCGATCGCTTAACACGACCGAGGTCAGCAGGAAGTGCTGATTAATTTATCTGGAAAGATAAATCTCTTCCATTGGGTGTATCGTTTTGCCTTTTTCTATGGTGATGAAATTTCACACAAGCTCCCAGGGGGTTCGGACAAATATTTAACGCTTTATTGAATTGAGTTTTAACGGTTGATGTCGACTAAGGCGATAAGAGTCGAGAATTCCGTTATGTAATTTCGACAAAAGGGTTTTCAAAAATCGACACTCGTAAGAATTAGAGGTTGAATGTTACGTAAATTAAAAGTTTAATAACTAAAATTAATAATTTGTAAATATCAGTGAGAAAACCTTGAACTACAAAAATACTGTGTTCGAAAATAGATTAATTATTTAGAAATATCTAATCCCGTGTGATGATTCATCAAAATACAATCTCATATTTTTAATAAACAGACGTGAAATATTAAAAAATCTGTATAAAAACTCTTAGTTATTCTTTATTACGAGAACACCGAAATCAGCATATTAGGTAGAAAATTCTAAAATCTGAATGCCATCTTAAAACTTGTTTTTAAATAAAGACTTTCATAGACTACCCAGCTAACATGAAATCGTAGAAAAGTTGAATTGAAAAGCAGTTCAATCAACTCGTGAATATGTCTCAAAAAATTTGAGATCATCTAAAAGTGAACTGATTTACGATAAATGGGCGGTTCTTCAATTAACACTCTGTCCGATCTCTCCCTTTTTTCCTTTTATCGGTTCGTAAAAAGAAAATCTCACATATAGAGCTAAAGTCAGGATCATAACTGGTGAGTTGGCATCGTGGTAAGATATTGGACAGCTAACTCGGAGGACTGGAGTTCAAATCTCGGCGAAAATTTTTTTTTCGTTTGACTCAAATTACTTAAAATCGTTTATTTTAGTTTTTGTGATTGAATCATTGAATCATTGGAATCTTGTCATTGTAGATAGCTATGGCCAAAATGAAGAGTGGAATCGCTATTCCTACAGCACGAGTATCCTGCTGACCAACAGTCCCGTACGACTGGGACACCAATATAAAGGAGACGATTACGATGGATGAACTTCGCGATGTCGCCAAGTCTCTCCAACCAAGGAAGGCCCCCGATCCGGACGGCATTCCGAACGTCACAGTGGATGCCGCGATCAAGATGTTCACTGAGATGTCTCGACGAAAATTGCTAAAATATGTGACGGGACGGGTTTTCTCTGACACGAGGAAGAGGCAGAAACCAGTATCGGCCGATCTGTCTACTGGACTCAGCGAGTAAGGTCCTGAAGATGGCGATTGAAACCGGCTCCCGAGGTACACCGAAACCGAGAGCGGACTCTCCGAGAAACAGTACGGCTTCCGGCCAGGACACAGCATAGTAGATGCCATCCGTCCTATCATTGAGACTGAGCGATTCCGTTGTCGCTCATCCAAATGATGGTACCGGCATATCTGTATAGGCTTATGGACAGTTATTTTCACTATCTTCAACTACGGTAAACGACCGGTTGGGGCATACGGATACAAGAGATCTCGGCGGGTATGCCACAGGGGTTCAAAATTTGGCCCGGTCCTATCGAACATCACGTACGACAAGTTCCTTCGAATTGCGGAAATCGGGAGCTGAACTCGTAGGATTTGCGGATGATGTAGTCCTTTTGACGAGAGGCTCCTCAACAGCTTCTTGCCACAGTAGCTACCCAGGAAGTGGAAAGCTGGATGCACTCCAAATGCCTGCGTCTAGCCCATCACAAAACCGAGTTGTTGCTGATCACCAACCTGATCTCACCCCAAACAGGTACTATTGCAGCTGGACCGTGTGATACTGTGTCCAAAAGCGCAATTAAGAACCTAGGGGTGATGATCGACGACATACTCAACTTCACGAGTCATGTCGATTCCGTGTGTTTGAGAGCGACAATGGCCACAGCCGCACTCACACGGAGGATGTCAAACTCCTCGGCAATCCGAAGTAGCAGAAGGAGGATAATGTCATGCGTGACCACGTCAATCTTGCGGTATAGAATGGCAACCTGAAGGCATGCCCTGGGAAGACAGTGCAATCTGCAGAGACTTAGCAGCGTTCAGCGGTTGATGGACTTGCTGGTTACCACTGAATACCGAACAATCTCGTCCGAAGCCGCCTGCGTAGTGGCGGGCGTCATGCCCACCTCGGTTTTGTTAGAGGAGGATGTTTATTGTCTCGACAACAAAGACACACCCATCGTAAGAGATCTCGTCAATGAGGTCTCGATTTCCAACAGGCAGCTGCTATGGGACAGCTCAGTAAAAGGGAGGTGAACCCATCGTGTGATCCCGCACATCTAGAGAAGACACGGTGAAGTGGACTTTCTGACTGGTCTTGGATGCTTCATGATGTATCACTTCCGGTTTGGACATGTGGCTGAACCAACATACTTGCCATCTGTAGGCCTGACATGACAGTAGACATCTTGGAGCAGTGGATGTGTACGGATTCCAACACTTGGCATGCGGTCAGCGATGGGTTCATCCAGATCATGACTGCCCTGCATAGGAGCTGTAGTCAAAGGCAGTTCGCGAACGGTGTAGGATGACTCGATCGTCAAAGAGCATCTGAGTAGTGTGCTCTAGACCTAACACACCACGAGCAGAAAAAGCCGTGGAGCCAAAAATCCTACAGTTACCAGCCAAAAACTGAACAACGGTCGGAGTAGACTGACCTCTTCAATGGACTCCACCTTCAGCGAGTATCCGAGTAGTGCGGTTCACAACGGTCAAAGCTGCCGGGATAAGACTTTACCTTCATCGCACTAAAAATTTTTGGGAAAGGGTTATCCCATTATCCCACGGGGAATACCCACGGGTAGAGTGGCTTTCAACGCCGGGTGAGTCATTTGAGCCGGTGTAGGATGACGTCTTCGTCGGCAATCATCCGAGTGACAGGCTCGAGTCTAGGATAAGTTGCACTCGATCGGCTCATGACGGGCATATAAGGCGGTGAACCTTGAATCCTGGGGATACGAGGCCTGGCCTCGAGTGTTAGAGGAGAGGTCAGACCTTGAGTCTCCAGGAGGTGAGGTTTGTATGGTTAACCCCGAGTCTTCCCGAGAAGGGGTCGGATCTCGAGTCGCAAGAGGAGAGATCAGGTCTTCAGTCAACAAGAGGAGGGGTTACGTGTTTACCTCGAGTAATTACGAAGAGAGGCCAGATCTCGAGTCGTTAGAGAAGAGAACAGGTCATGAGTCGTGCAGAGGAGAGGTATGTACACTGTACACATTAACCTCGAGTCGCTGTGAGGAGAGGCCGGATCTCGAGTCGTTTTGGGAGAGATCAGGCCTCGAGTCGCCAAGAGGAGAGGTTTGTGAGGGAACCTTGAGTCATTGCGAGGAGATGTCGGTTCTCGAGTCGTTAGAGAAGATAGTGCTAAACCGTTCGAGGTGGGAATCAAGGTTTGTGGTCCCAGGTGGACTTGATGGCGTAGGGGGTACAATGTTACTTGAAGCATTGTGTCATGAGTCGCCAATTTCACCCATGGACCCAGAATATCAAAAGGGGATATCAAAAGAATTATACTGTTTTCTAAGCTGTTTCGTTCGGTCACTTGTTCCTGTTTCTTCTAGTTTGAGCTTTTTAACAAGAAAATTTTACTCAGTGACATAATGAGAGTCTGCGTTTAAATATGTATGTGTTTGATAATGTATACTCATTAACAGTAAATAAAAAGCCTAAGACTTACAGCAGGAGTGCGCTATTAATTCTATCCGACATTCTCACCATTTTGTAGGTAGCATATTTTTTTATTGATAAGGCGTGTTGCTCTCTGCTTAAAAAAAACTCTCTGCAGATCTTGTGTTGAAAAATTGCCATAAGTATCGTTAAGATTCTTCTTTCGAGTAAAGTTACCTCTACTTCGATTTATGTTTACTATGAACTTCCAACGGAACGTCCTCTATCAGCAGATTCATATGAACTTCTTGATTTAAGAGAGTGGAAGGAAAAAATGTAATTGAATGTGGAAATTGGAAAAACATTGACATAGTCTAGATGCGGTTTAAATTAGCCTTTTTTGAAACCGGTAGCCGTATCAATTTTTCATCCAATTTCGGTTCAACTTGAGCACACATATTTGAAGGTGGTTCCAAGCTCAACTCAAACTAAATCGATTGCTCGAGTCCGTAAAGCGAAAAACCAATGCGTAGATATATTCACTAGAAGGTTGCGTATCGAATTTCACTTGGTGCCATGTCAAAACTAGGAACACCAGGAAGTTCTGTTTGCTGTACTTTCTTTTCAATAGGGTAGAACAAAGGGTCCTTCAAACTCATTTAAAAACATCCATTAAATAATGAGGGTTCTGTCAGCATCACCGTCCCATTTTCTGGAAGCAACCTAAGCACCAGTCGTTCATATGAGGGTGAATCCCTCATACTCTGTTGAACTGTTCCTCTTGAGTTTTTCTCAAGATCGTACGATAAACTGGGGAAATATAAAATTTTTGTTAACCACTTGCACTTAACCACCCTTAAGTTAAAAGGTGAAGTAAATTCGTTTGCAGCCTTTACTCGCTTCCACCCAAATTAGCGCGACTCTTTGTCAAACGAACTGCACACAATGAAGCTAAACATCCGTTTTAGTGCAAATAAATAAAAGATTATTTTGGCAAATGCGTTGCGCAATCTGACAGGGCACCAAACACCACACCGTCAACTTGAAGGAAGCCAAAAGAGATGGCGGGTGGCTGATTCTCACTTTTCAAATAGTGGCTAATTATTTGCGCACCCTTACCTGCATATTTCTGTAGCGCATAAAAACCAAAATAATAAAAAAAAACTCCGCCACATTCAATCGAGATTCGCTCGCAGAAAAATTGTATCGCACCTAATTAGAGTCGCGCTAATCGTCGAATCTCGCGATTGCAAAAATGAAAATATACCTACTCTGTGCGCCTGAATGGGAGCTGACTTGGCTTCGCCTCGTTGTCGTCAGCTCGAATCGGGTGGAATCGGATTAGCTAGCATTCATTGTGTCCGAACTCCGAACGAGAGATATCCTGCTGGGCAAAAGTTGCTACCTGCTGCTGCTGCTGCTTCTGGCGCCGATCGTTATCATCGGACGCTTTTTGGCAAGAAAGTTGAACGGTTATTTGGAAGTTGCTCTTGACTTAAACGAGGGACAGCGCTCTCTGTTGGCGTGGATTGGATTGAATGATGCTGGAAGAAAGTCTTTCGCAATGAGCGTCGCAATGAGATCGCCAAATGGGTGATAATGTTTGTCAATGGGGCGAAATTTGTTAACTGTGCGAGCTGGTTGATTGCGCAGTATTTTTGGGGAATGACTTCCGTTGTTAAAGAGTTAGTGTAGAGTTTCATAACATCAACATTCACAGAAGTGGAATCTAAAAAACAAGGATTTAATCTTGATAATTTATTGATCTCAAAAATCATGTAAAAATATTTATAATGAAAATGATTTTATTTGAGCTTTTGTTCAACATTTCAAATAATAATTAAAATATTGTAAATTTATTTTTCGGCATATCGGTGAAAAGTAGTTCTGAAATTGATAAAGATGGATAGAGAAGTGAGAAGAAAATTTACAGATGTTGAAAAGAGCGAAAGAGCATTTTTGCGAGGAAACTTATTAACGTACACCATACACCGATATGCCGAAAAATAAATTTACAAAATTAATTAACGGTGGTTAACTTATCTTAAAAATCATAATAATAGGCTTTAAAAATCAAATCAAATCAATGGTTCAAAATAATTCGGGCTTAGCCAAATTGGACCGTTGACCCTAATGATTAGCACTCATACAGTGCATTCATGCCGTGATAACGAAATATCAACACGGCTAGCGCATCGATGGAACCATTGCGCGCAATAGGGAAGCTTTCTGGAGCTTAACGTACGCCATATTTTGCCCGTCCGGAGTATACGTGTTCACCACATGTAGACTTCGGACCAACCAGATTTCATTGTATAGGTTAAGGTAGTGTCACCTCTATCCCGGTACTACTTCTCCTAAATAATGAAATGTTGCAGGGTAAAGTATGGTGTACGTTAATAAGTTTCCTCGCAAAAATGCTCTTTCGCTCTTTTCAACATCTGTAAATTTTCTTCTCACTTCTCTATCCATCTTTATCAATTTCAGAATTAATTAACGGTGGTTAACTTATCTTAAAAATAATTAAAATATTTAAGTTTTTTTTTATTAAGAAATTAATGTAAATGCGCAATATATTTGCTATTGGCTTAGCTTAGCTTGACTACTAGACTGCCCCAAATTTGTATGGGAAATTTAAAACCTGTAAAATGTTATACGCTGCAGGCTAAAATTGATCCTGGGCCTAGTACAAGATCTCATGCCAAATTTGGGTCAGATCGGACCACGGGAAGGGGTCGCTCAACGAGCCTGAAGTTTGTATGGGATTTTGAGACATTTTGTTCGAGAGGAACATGAGAAACCAGTTTTTCGTCAATAACTTTTGTCTTCTTCGAACGATTTCTTTCAAAAACGGGTTTTCTTAAAGCCTAAATTTTAGACACGAATGCCATAATGATGGTAAAGTGTCAAAAAAAAAAAAAAAAAAAAAAAAAAAAAAAAAAAAAAAAAAAAAAAAAAAAAAAAAAATTAAAGCCTAAATTGTGACAAAAAAATTCATCTCAAGGTTGCATTTCAATTAAACTTAAGATAAAAAAATTATTAAGCTTCAAAAATTAGTTAACTTTTTGAAGGGTGATATTCATCACTGTTTTAATGAGGCGACTAAAGTCCGACCAGAACACTCAATGTGAAATGCATGCCGTTTCGTCAAATAATGACCGATTTTAACCATTGTTGTTGCACACGATTGCATTTTTTCATGTTTTTATAATATTTGAGTTTGGATGATATTCACTTGATAGTGAGGAAGAAGTAAGGGCGGAAAAATGCTTGACAATATGAAAAAAATGCATAACCACAGGGGCTTAGGAACATGACTGGACGATTCGTGATGCCAATAAAAAAAAACAGTTTTTCATCAATAACTTTGGTTCTCGTCGGCCGATTTCTTTTAAAAACGGTTTTAAAGATGGTAACCGTAGTGAACGACTGTGCCAAAAGAGGTGTTGCATTGATTTCGGAATTTAATGGTAAAATAACCAAAAATGAAGAACCACTCCAATATTTATTGAAGGTAGTTGAGGCACATCGAAATCAATTCAAATCTCCAACAAAAAATAATTTGATCTGAAAGGTTGTGCATAAACTTTGAACTTTGTTAGATACTCTATAAATAAAAAAAAATTGAAATATAATATTTTTTCTAGTTTAAAACCTACTAGTAAATAACTTCACGTGTCAACCTCATAATTTTTTGTTATAAAAAACACTCTAAACCAAATGAAGTACTTTGTTTTAACTACAGCTTAAATTATAGAAAAACGTGAAAAGACTGTAAATGGGCTTGTTTTTGAAAATTTATCTTTTTATTGGCATCACAAATCGTCCAGTCATGTTCCTAAGCCCCTGTGGTTATGCAATTTTCTTTCAAATTGTCAAGCATTTTTCAGCCCTTACTTCTTTCCGAACTATCAAGTGGATATCACTCAAATATTATAAAAACATGAAAAATTGCAATCGAGTGCAACAACAATGGTCATTATTTGACGAAACGGCATGCTTTTCATATTGAGTGTTCTGGTCTGGTCGCCTCATTAAAACGGTGATGAATATCACCCTTAAAAAAGTTAACTAATTTTTGAAGCTTGATAACTTTTTTATCTTAAGTTCAATTGAAATGCAACTTTGAGATGAATTATTTGTCACAATTTAGGCTTTAAGAAAACCCGTTTTTGAAAGAAATCGGTCGAAGGAGACAAAAGTTATTGACGAAAAACTGGTTTTTCATGTTCCTCTCGAACAAAATGTCTCAAAATCCCATACAAACTTCAGGCTCGTTGAGCGACCCCTTCCCGTGATCCGATCTGGCCCAAATTTGGCATGAGATCTTGTACTAGGCCCAGGATCAATTTTAGCCTGCAGCGTATAACTTTTTCAAAAGTCGGGTCATTTGGGGCAGTCTATTGACTACTGATAACCATCTTAATAGTTGAACCCGAAATGTTTTGTAAATATTAATAAACATTAATAAACAAATTTCTGTCTGTCTGTTTGGAGAACTAATCGGACAATTAGAACCAAATTTGGCATGGAAGGGTAATATGGTACGAGAAATGTTTCTATGATACTCAGAGACCTCTCCCACCTTACAATAGGAAAATAAGGAGAGAGGAGGAGGTGCTTCCTTACAATGGATTGTATTACTGAAGAGCAAATCGAGCAGATGGAACCAAATTCGGCATGGGATGGTATAAAGGTACGTTAAATGTTTCCCTGAATCTGTGGTGCCCCTTTTCCCTTCTAGTGGAAGATAAGGAGATGAAGAAGGCTCCTGTACAATTTTTTACATAATTCGAAAACTTATCACGATAATGGTATACGAGAAATACTTTTTATGATTATTTGAGACCCCTTTTTTATTGGGAAGATAAGAAGAAAAAAGTGGGACTCCCATACAATTTTTATGGCATATCTTATAAAAAATTCGAGCAGATGGAATCAAATTTGGCATGGAAGGGTATTGGAGAACACAAATATAGCATTGCGCTGATTGACAACGAGAAATATTTCTATGGTTATTCAAGACCTTTGCTTCCTTCCAGTAGGAAGATTTGAGGGCGAGGGAGACTGAATTCGAAAACTTTTAGGCAAATTTAGCTACATTGCACAGTGGTGCAAAACAGCAATCAAGCTGTGCGAAATTAACGGCGCCCAGGGATGAAGAGATAGACATTTGATGTCTTGAGCAGGCTTCCGAAAAGTACTGGCGAACGACAGTATTATTGCGAATGTCGCACATGCACCTCGATGAAAGCTTCCCGAATATTTCTTCCCCGACAGTTTTAAAAGGAGCGGTCGTGCGATGTACAGCGATGCCTTGTTTTACCTCATGCGAGAGTTTGTTGGTGGGTATGAAAGTTTTTCAAGCTTCGTGACAGTTTTGGGAATATCTTCGTGACAGTTTTCAATGCGTTGAGTTTCGCATGACAGTACTACTTACTCCGTCCGACTGTAGCCAAGATTCGCTCGGGCCAAGTTAATTTCGAACGAATGTATGAATTTTCCTTTTGCTTGAAGCTACTGCGGCTGGTGATCACCCTAATCACCCTCCCCTTCCCTTTTCGCCTAACCTGCACCGGCACCACACATCGCGTTACGCGCCGATCGTATGCTGCTGCTTGGTGCGAATAGATGACTCGTTCGATCTTTTCGAACCGAGCAGCAGCTCATACGATCGGGCATGGGTACGGTATGGGCACGACAGTCACCCGTGACAGTCCTGCCCAAAACTGTCACGCCCTGCAGCCGACAGTTAGGATGAAATTATTTTCGAAACAGGAGGCATGAAGGGATGAAAACCGAACTGTCGGTTGGGTTCGCTACAGCCTCAAGCACAACATTTTCGATAACGCATGCTTTGAGCCGATTGTTCAGATACATCCTGGGTTCTTGCACGTGTGCGATGTAGCCGAAGCGTTTCGATTCGTTACCGACGGTACAGCAGCAAACCGAGTGGTAAGGAAAACCGAGACAGTTTGTTTGGCAAGATAAAAGCTGTCATAGCAAAGCTGTACTTTTCGGAAGCCTGGTCTTGAGCAACATTCTTCAGTTTTACATGGAGCATATTGTAGTATAAATTTTTTTGCCGAGGGTCCCACCGATAGCGAGACAAAAATGCTATATTTTTTGTTTTTCAAATTGGGGCTTTGATGTCTTCGACAAAGTTGTTTATCTGATCAAAATACATAAGTTTGTTGGATAGACTTATCATATCACCCTCAGGAGTTACAGGCAAAGTAAAAAAAAACTTGAAAAAACAGTTTTTTGGACCTGGACCTGACACGTTGTAAATTGGATAAAATGGTTCGCTGTCTTTGAAACAAAGTTGTAACAAGCCCCGATCTACAATTGTCTCATACATTAATATGGGTTTAGAAGTTGCTGAAGCCCTATAGAAAGCATTTGGTGTATTTTATTGGCAAGCTCATATAAACATTGCGATATTTCATATATTTACAAATGTCTTAACAATATTTCTTCGGAGGGCATATCGTTTTTTTTTTAATTCAAGCTCGATTAAGTCTTTTTTTGCAGTATTGTGATGAGTATATTTAAGCAATTTTTTGTTTATGTCTTCGAGAAAAAAAGCCCTTCTTAGAACAAAAAAGAAGCAAGCGGCAACTTTTTCTTTATTTTGGTTTCCTTGCCTCTTTTTTCATCCAGAATTCGGTATATATTCAAGAAAATAAGTTTCTCAAAACATCTTCATTATTTTTAACATCGGAAACTTTGCACCCTTCGAAATTTTAACCTATTCATGGAATAACTTATTACCACATCATTTGTGCAGAATTGATTAGCACAACGTCATGTTAACTCCACCTTTGCCAGCTTCAATCCAACTTTCTCAATAAATTTTCACGTGTATTGGTTAAAGCAAAGTTTAACAAACAATTCAACATATTTTTCGCAATTCCAGCCAGTATACTTTAAACATAAACAATCCATGTCCACTTCCTTTCGTGAACAGTCCTTATATTAATTTTGTAATACCAAAACTTATCGTTCCTTCTATGAAACTTCAGTCAATTTTGATTTTGGTTTACAGGCAAATTTTAGGCAAACCTAAACTATTGTACCTCACGTTACCTTTGATCTAATCGATAAAACTTTTCAAAAACTTCTTACATGCAAGCTTTATTTTTCAACATTCAATTTGCTAAATTGTAATAATAAATTAAGGGGTTTCACAGTTTTGGGGATATTGCTATTTGGTTTGAGTGGAAAACTTAAAAATGGAACGATTTTTGTAGAACTGCTATATCTCAAGTCATACACATTATAGGAAACTCACGTTTTGTGAAATAATAGTATGATAGTTGATCTATCTATGTAACATACAAAATTTGAAAAAAAATATCATCATCAGATGGTGATCGGTACTGAACCGATCAGGAATTCAAATTGATTTCTGTTTGTAATGTGTCCTTTTTATGTTCACTTGACACTTTAATCAATTTGTTCGCAAACACCATTATCTGTGCACGTACCTTAGAATAAGCATAACTCTCTCGCAACATAACAACTTTCACCGAGAGAGTCTCACACAATAGTATGTAAGCCATTTTAGATATAAGTTAGAATAGATCAGTACATTGAGTTGAACGCACGGGTTTTAATTCGTTCCCAAATAAAATCTAAAGTTTAAGTCCAACTAAGCGACTTCTTAATAGTGGATCCGAAATCGGGCTGAGTAATCTGTTGCAACTATACATCGTGTGTGCTAACTCGCAAACCTACCCCAAAGAGGAAAAACAAATTCTCCCCCAGCGGGTGAAACAGCTGTTGTGCATCAAGTGTCGGTGACTTACCTGGAGGTATTGCTGCTGGTGGATGCCGTCGCCTTAGAGACGGGAAGAAAACCCTCGAATTCCGAACCCCCCCATCGGCCGAGCCCGAACAGATGGAGTTATGGAAGTTGAATGTTGAAGAGACAGACATTTCTTTACAATTTTGAATAACACTGTATTTGGTTAACTTCATACGTAATCTTTTAATGCATGACTTTTTAAAAATAGAAATAGCAGTTACTGATTCAGTAAAAAATAGTATAATTGTAATTCGAATAACAGAACAAAACAGGTTTAAAGTCGTTATATTAAATATTATAAAAGTTATGGCCCTTCAAAGTTGGAAAATTGTTTAGAAATTCTCAATTCATATTAAAACCAATTTGTAAATTTCTTCCAAACCTTGTTAATTATGTGCTAGAAGGTATTTGTGATGGATTGAGATAAAAAACATTGTTAGAATTTGCAAATCTGATTAAATAACAGCGATTTTCCTATAATTTTTCAATAAAATGAATAAATAAATTGAATTTTCGCATTCTTGGTTCAATATCCCACACATCGTAATAAAAATACCGTGGACTAATTTCTTTTAATCTCTAGAATATTTTGGTCAGTACATCACTTAAAAATATCAAAGCGTATCCGAGATATTTGGTTTTTTTAAGTGTTGTATCAAAACAAAACTATGCATTAAAGGGTTAAGATCAAAATTACAACTGGATAAATTTTCACAAAATTTGGTTAGGGGCGGTGAGCTCATAAATTCGGCTGGATGGGACGGTGAGTAGAAAAAGATTTATGTTCCAACTCAATTTTAAATGATGTACAAATAAACTAAACTTACAGGGTTTTTAAAAATTTGATCGATTAATATTAATAATAAATAAGTTAAGGCAATATGAAAATACAAATTAAATCCATAGACTGGACTGGAAGGGATATAAATGCATTAAAGTGAATTTCAATAAAATAAGATTTTAAGTTGTTGTGTTCAGCTATTTTGCATATATTTATTAAAAGTTTGAATTTTTCTTCTGAACGTGAAAGAATATAAATAAAATTCTAATAATCTGCAAAAATCACCATATAAAGTTTGATTTCCAAAAATCGTTAAGCATTATTTACTCAAAATCGATTATTCTTTCACTCTTAACCCTTTTGCTCTAAGGGCATCAAATGATATTGAAAAACTTCCTGTTAAGGATTAAAAAAATTTTAAAAATCTAAAACTTTTCAAACTAAGCATCTTAGTGCTTAAACTTTTTAACAGTTTTAAATTATAATTAAAATGGTGTACTGAGTTTAAAAAAGTTTTAGAAAAACGATTGGATTAAAAACTGCTTCATTATTGAAACCTTAAAAAAGATAATACTTTATTTATTGAGATTGAAATTCTCATATGAAATTGTTTATAATTTTAAATTGAACCCTCTGAGTTTGGAACTTAGAAATTGATGTTCATTTTTTTTTTCTAATCATTGAGAAGGCTTGCCCACATAAAAATGCATTGCTAACAGTTAAATTATTTATTAAACAAAGATAAAAATAAATTCATTCTTAAACCAATAATTAAAAAGTTAAATAACGTAATAGAACAAATGATTAAATTCAAATTACTTAGACAAGCTCATGACATGAATCCGATTATTTTTTTTAAATTAAGAATTAAGAGTCTAAATCGAATAGGGATAGTTTCAATGTGACACGTCTAATTTCTTTTAATTATTTGAATTTCAAATTTTCTGAAATTAGATTTATTTTTGTAAATTTATTTTTCGGCATATCGGTGAAAAGTAGTTATGAAATTGATAAAGATGGATAGAGAAGTGAGAAGAAAATTTACAGATGTTGAAAAGAGCGAAAGAGCATTTTTGCGAGGAAAATTATTAACGTACACCATACTTTACCCTGCAACATTTCATTATTTAGGAGAAGTAGTACCGGGATAGAGGTGGCACTACCTTAACCTATACAATGAAATCTGGTTGGTCCGAAGTCTACATGTGGTGAACACGTATACTCCGGACATGTATACGTATACTTCAAAATTAATTAACGGTGGTTAACTTATCTTTAGAAATTAGATTTAGAAATTTTGATTGCGGTTCTTATACAAGATTTAACATTCTTGAGCTTAGATGTGTAAAAAAAGCTTCAAAAATAATAATAAATAATTTTGTTAAACATGACTTTCAAACAAATATGATAAATTTCGAAGAATATTTGAAAATTAACAATAAAAATTCAAATAGAATAAGCCTTAAAATTAACTGGCAACACTGTAGCAAATTAACAAGTACACGGCTTTGGCCAGATTAAGCATTAGTTCACTACTCAACAGACACTATAGCTTAATATTTATCAAAAAAAAGTCCAGATCGTACCAAATGAGATGAATCCACCAAATTGTCCTCAAACGAGACCGGTTCAAATTTTTTGAGTCCATACCAGGGTATGAATAACGCGAGAATGTTAAAATCCCAGAAAAAAAGAAAAGAAGGCTCATACCAAATCGTATTTTGGAAAACGTGTGAAGCCTGCAGATTCTATCGAAAACTTCACAAAAGACTGGAAAAAAAATTGACCAAAACTATCGAAAACTAGTCTGTGCTGCAGCTAATGAGCTGTCTTCGATCGAAAATTCGATCACTAGCCTAGGATTAACTCGGATCTAATTTTTAATCGATTCACTGTTAAAGATTAATATAGAAAACATAAAAAGAAAAAATTGATTTGCTCCTCAATTGCGTTAAAATTAGTCATTTTGAATCGTGCTTAAACAAAATGGGACACCCTTTAGCATCGAAAGAATCCTACTACTAATTTAAGATTGCCAGATTGCCCGGTTTTATCTGGGTTTGCCCGGATATTTGATACACAATTTGGATTAACTCCAGCCCGTCCTGGTTGCCCGGATTTCATTGAAAAACGCCTGGATTTTGCCCGGATTTATCCACTTTATTTGTCAAATCAAACAAAAAAAACAACGAAAGCCTACAAAACGAAAAATTTTTTAGCAACTTTTACAAAAATGATCATGAAAGGTTTTTAAGAAGCCTGAAAAACGATTCGATATCTGTCGCTGAGTTTTGATGAAAAAAAATTTTTTTTTGTATTTTTTTTCTTGATTTTTGATGAGTAATTTCTGTATTTTTCTGGATTTTTAAAAAAAATTCCTGGATAATGCCCGAATAGATGGTCGTAACTTTTGAAATCAAATGCCCGGATTTTATATAAAATTGCCCGGTTTGTTCGGCCCGGACAAGCGCTGAAAAAATTCTGGCAACCTTATACTAATTACTTTTGAGAAAACAAGTATTAAAGTCCTTTGGTTTTCAAATATCGAACACTTAATCATTGCATAAAACAAAGTTAAAAAAAAATCGATAGTAAGTTTTTTTTCACTGAAAAACACCCTCTGGTTCAGAGTCCTTTTAATTCAAAATCCTGGAATGAGTTAGTTAACGGATCTAATATTTCAATAAGAGATGCCAAACACTATCAGAATCCAGTGAAAAGTTTCAGAAAATCTGAGAAAATGCAAATTGACAAAAAGTTCAGAAAAGCTACATTTGAAAATTCGTCAAAATTTCTGTGTTGCGTTTTTTTGATAATCTAACAAGGCAAAAATGCGAAAAATTATATCAACTTTACAATCATGTTTCCAAAATTTATCTGGTGTTACTTAGACATTTTCCACAGTTCATTGTTTAAAAAGAACATGTTTTACATCATTTTTTACATTTTTTGTGGTCATGATCTCAAAAATTACGAAAAACCTTCATCCCTATGTGCAACGCATAGCTTCTAACATAAGCTTTCATGGACACTAAGTGAAATTTTGTTTGAGCACTCCGTTACTGATATAGTCTTTTTCCCCAAGCATGTTTTTTTCGGATATTTTTTTAGACTTTAAATAACGGAGCGCTGAAGTATTGAGAAACATATTTGAGTTATGAGGTTTTCAAAATTATAAATTTTATAAAAATCGGTTGAGAAACAAGGATTGATTTGATTTTAGTCAGGAGTGTCGAATTGATACACCAGGGATTGTAACGGATAACAATTTCTGGATCGGATGAGGGTGTTAAAGACTTATTTGACTATTTGGAACCTAGCGCATCGAATAATGTTTGAAGCTGAAAAACCAAAAGGTGGTTCTGAAACCAAGTTTGTACTTCGGTTCATAAGATATATAAGACTTGTTGCTCCTAAACCCATTCAACTTTTCAGTGTTATTTTTTTCCTAAAATTTTTTGCTTTACGAAAAACAATTGCTTTTTAAACTTTAAGAATATTGTTTCTATCATTTTGGCTGCAGAAAGTCATGTTTTTTAGCTAGCATCATTGCAGTTTAACTCAGACCAGAAAACCGTTGTTCCGTCGCTAGCCTCGAAATTGATTCGAACCATACACGCAGATTTTGAAAGGCAAGACCACACCAGTCAGTGATTGAATTGTTGGGAGGCTCGATCATTCAAGTGAATGAAGTGGCGCCTTACTTAAAGTTAGAAAAAAAAACACCCAAATCGATCAACGAGCTGCCATCTGCAATTAGCATATCCCGATTCGGTAGAGTACATGCATAACGACCTGGACTGGTATGGTATTTTTTGTAGGAATGCAATCATTCGTTCGGGATTAGATTGATATTGATGACCGTTTTACAGTTCTCATAGCTGTAGTCCGTCCCGAGATCTTACTCATTGCAGCCATTATTAGGTCAGATGTCACATTCCCACGATTTCGTGTAACAAAACCACGAAAAAATAGAAACAAGAGCAAAATTCCACCATCAATGACTGCAGCAGTGGTCAAATCAAAAGTGCGGCTGGCTGAGCTTCATCGTCAACAATTGCCAACAACTATCAACAGCTATCCGGGGCCCTTATGCAATCGACACTCGATCATTATTGCTCGATGACCCAAAATGGCGCCCTAAAGCGATCGATTGGTTAGGTTTTTATGGGGATTCCGAGCGATCAATTGCGCGCGCGAGCTAAGTCATAAATTTCAGCGCCCTATACCGTTTTTTTCTTATTTCTGTGGGGCGGGAGTTCTGGGGAACGCTCAGAATTATACCCAATCGTAGGAATAAATCAATCCGGGTTTCAGCACCGAAAAACTCGATCGCAATTCGATAAATATTATGGCGCTCTGAAACGAATTTAATTGATCGGAGACCTTTAGGCTGAAATAGGACTTAGCTGAAATTGATGCTAAATGCTATCCATAAAACATTTCAGAACCAAACCCTCCTTTTAGCAGATTTTTTCACATTTTCACCTCCAATCAATCAAAGCACTGAGGGAGGACCGTCGCGGTCGCCTCCAAATGAGGAAGCTACGATCTGTCGGCTTTGTGAGAATCGTTAATAAAACTCCACTTGGTGCAAATCATACCGCTTGGTCTCTTAATCAAAATCTGTCGTTCAACCACCCTCGGCTTCTTAAGAGAAACCGCCATCCATATCGCTAAACTGGTCGTTTACCTTCGCCATCTTCCATAGGCTTAAGGAAGAAACCAAAGCCTAAGCAATGAATGAATACCCACATTCAATCAAAGGATTGATTGAGAGGAAGAAAGCTTCCCGAAGACATCCCCGGACTCTGAGCAGCGATTCGACCACAAGGTAGACGGGCGGGCTCACACACAACGACATGAATGAATATAAAATATGAATTTACATTCTCATTATTGACAAATTAAATATGCAAGGTATCCATCACGGGCCTCGCAGATGAGATGACGAGTTTCGTTGAACCGGTCAAGAAAGCCTGGGAAGGGCTATCGGTTGTCGGTTGATGGCCAAAATGATGCCGATCTGATGATTAAAAGTAAGCGATGGAAATCTGACGAGTGGTAACTGATCAAGCAGTGAATTGTGAAGATTACAAAACTGCATCCGACTGATTGTTTGATTTACGGTTCTTGGAAAACTTTTTTTTTTTGGCAAACCCTCATCAACTTGGCCTAACAATAAAGATTTTCTTATTTCTAAGTTTTTATGACACTTTTACCAAAAATTTTTGTTTTTGATATACACGATATACACAAAATTCAGTTTTGGTTTCAAGAACAGGGATTCTGCAAAAAAAAATTAAAATTCAATCATTATTTAAATTTCAAAGTCAGAACAGTTCCAAAAATTTGTGAGAAGAAAATCATGAGTTTTGAAATAAAAAAAAAACATTCGGATCTCTCTTCAAAATCAATTGCGTCTCAATAAAAAAAAACTCCAATTTCAAATTCTTTGTTGTAAACTTGAGATGAGGTATATTTTTTCTGATAAACTGATTAAAGGGTGATACGGTCAAAATTTGGTCAAGGGAAAACGCGTGTAAAACGGTGAAATCGTTTATTTAAAAATCAAATTACAATTCTTTTTCAATCCTTCCTTCATTCCTCATTGACTACTAGGACGTGGCGGGCGCCGTTATTGATCGTTTTTAAAGGGATAGCATGAGTTTTGTGCATTGTGTATGTACTGCTAATCCCAAGCACCATTCTGTTGGCCCTTGCACAAAATTGATGGCCTCGGTCAATCACGGAGTAGCAACCATTGGCGATGTGCAACTTGTTCCGCTTAGCCACGGCAGCGATCATGGAATTGGAAATGCGTAAATTGAGCAAATCCTAATTAAACATGTTTACATGTAGTCTTTTTTTTAAATTTTTGTTGAATAAGCTTATCTACTGGTCTTTTTTTAATTTTTTGTTGAATAAGCATATCTACAAAATATTTCCATTTCAATGATTTACGGTGGATATGAGTAGTCAACCAAGCTAAGCTAAGCTAAGCTAAAATCAAATAACATTTCTTTTTCAAGTTTAATTATTATAAAATTCAGGAAAAATATTCAGTTAGGCTTCCGCTTTTCCAAATCCGAATTGCCAGGCCTTACGCTTAACCCCTGCCATCTGATTTTGTACAGCTACCTTGTCCACCTTCTTCGCCGCAGAAAGCCAGTTTGCCTTGAACTGCTTCTCGTCCTTAGCAGTTTTTTGGTCTTCTTTAGATTCCGCTTGACAATAGCCCAGTGTTTCTCAATTGGGTGGAACTCTGGCGTGTTGGGAGGGTTCTTGTCCTTGGGAACCACCTGCACGTTGATGGCGGCGTATTACTCCATGGCCTTTTTACCGTAATGGCAAGATGCCAAATCCGGCCAAAACAGTACGGAACAACCGTGTTTCTTCAGGAAAGGCAGCAGACGTTTATTCAAACACTCTTTCACGTAAATTTCTTGGTTGACAGTCCCGGAAGTTATGAAAATGCTGCTTTTCAAGCCACAGGTACAGATGGCTTGCCAAACCAGATATTTCTTCGCGAACTTTGACAGTTTCATGTGCTTGAAAATATCTGCTACCTTTCCCCTTCCTTTTGTCGAATCAAACTCCTGTCCCGGAAGCTGCTTGTAGTCGGCTTTGACGTAGGTTTCGTTGTCCATTACCACGTAGTCAAACTTCGTCAGCATTGTCGTGTACAACTCTCTTTGTCGTCTCAGCGGCTTCCGGTTTTCGATTTTCCCCCGATCAAGACTTCCTGGCTGTCGACAAACGTTCCCTAAACAGTTTAATTACATTTATAACGGTTGGTTTGGCAACTTTTAGCGATTTTGCCAGCTTTGCTTGCGACAAGCTCGGATTTTCGCGATGCGCGAGCAAAATTTTGATACGCTTCCTTGGACAGCATTTTGACAACTGAAAAGTGAATTTCAAAATCAAAATAGGAGCAACATTCTACACACACACACACACCTTCAAAATGAGGGGTGTTCAGGTTTTTTAAATGCATGGTTGAATGAAATACGTCAAGTTGATATTGACCAAATTTTGATCGTATCACCCTTTAGTGGTGGTAATTTTCCAGAAAGCTACACGAAAATCCGTTTTAAAAGAATCACAAATTCAAAAAAAAAATCGTATGAATAGATTTCGAACCTGATCTGTGGCATAAATTTGTAGAAAATTTTTTTATTGAAAATTTACTCGAATACCCATGGGAATTTTTAGCAACGCTGTAATTGATTTTCAAGTGGTAGTAGATTGAGGAAAAAATGCTTCAAATCCTTTAAAAGTGTTTTATCTCACTCAATATATATTTGTGTTTTGAGTGAAGTATTAAAAAAATTTTGTATTGAGTGTCAATTGTAGATTTTTTAACACTATGGCACAAACAAAATAACACAATTATTGCATAAGAATTGATTATTTTAACTTCTTTTTTTTCTCTTGTTCGAGAACACTGGCAAAAATTCACATTGTCATTGGTGCCAAGAGTTTAACAGCATGTTCACAAAATATCTGATTTTAATTTTTGCCGTTTCTCTTTGATCTCAAATTTTCTGTCGTTTCTCTGACCACAAATGTTTACCGTTTTTATCCTGTTAGATGAATTTTTTTTTGGTAATGTATACTAGTTTCTCGACATTTTCAACTAGGTCAATAAGTTATAGTGAATTTCCTGCGGTCGGCTGTGAATGAAAAAAGTCCAACAAAACAATCTCTTTTTGAAACGTTTATTACTATTGACAATTGAGCTGATTAAGCAATATTTGGAATCGCCAAGACTAAATCTATCCACAGATACTTAACATGTGAGGGTTCAACGTAAGTTTTGACTGCTATCCGTTGACATTAGTTAAAAAAAACTTGTAATTTTTTTTATTTCATTTAAGTCTATGCTTTGCTGCATCTCATTACTTACTGAATCGATTTTTTAACTCAATTTTTAGATTGATTATATATTGGAATAAATCCTTTTTTTTCAAGTACGCTTTAATATAGTTACAATTTTTCTTAAAATAGTTGAATTTTTCCTACTGATTTTTTTCCTTTTTTATGCAAGGTTTCTTTGATACTAGAAAAGTAAGGTAGCCTTATTTTACTTTTTTTCTTTTTAATAGGAATGTAACCCATTGAAGTCATTAAGTCAATTTCACTGTTTTTGAAGCATCAACTTTGAAATAAAGATTTAATTTATCAATAACCGTGAATGCAAAGAATAACTGATTTTTTGAAGCAACAAAAACTCGAATAAAATTATTTATTTCCAAAACCTGTGTATTTTTTTGAACCAATCGAACACCAAAGTTGTGCTGTAGCTAACAGGAAATTCATAGTTTATCATTTATAAAAAGTAGTTCTTATGCAGCCTCTGCGTACCCTCATCAAATTTTATATTTTAAGCCCTTGCAATAACTGTTTTGCCCTCTATGAAAATTGATCAATTGAAATTTCCGAAATCGTATTAGAATTAATTAACCATTTCGAAAATAATCAGAACTTTGACACGTAATTTTTTATGATGTGATCAATCACCGTAGTTTATGTTTGTTACTTTAATTTATCGACCTTATCGGTGAAAAGTGATGTCCTTTTAAGTAGGGACATCTTAAGATTGTGAAATTGACGCGTAACAACATAAAAATATTGAAAAAAAACCACCTCAATCCAATCTAATTAATTTAAATTCAAAACGATAATTTTAATGTTTCTGAATATATATAACGCATAAGCATTCCAGATTGCCCGTATTTTAAAGAATGGGAATACCTGGCCCGGTCCGTAAGCCCGGATATCGAGGAAAAAGGCCCTGTTTTTGTTCCAGGATTATTCACAATTTTTACGAAATTCCAGCGCATGCATTTTTTTAAATTGTGATTTAATTTTTATTAAGATTTTCGTGTGTTCATTTTTCAGTTTTTCTCTTGCCTTATAATGGAACCAACAAAGATTTTGCCTGGATTTGCCTGGATATTATCCGGATTTGAGTTTAGAATTTAGAAACCCAACGCCAAAATCCGGAATGCTTTCTCAATAAATAACGGGTTAAAAAGTTCAAATTCGAATACAGAATAACAAAACTAAGAATTTAGAATTAAAAATTGAAGCTTGACAGCTTTTCAAACTCGTATCAGCATTGAGAATGAATGAAAGCTTCAATTCTGAAAATATATTTGAAAACTTCATCACAGGCTAAATACTTGTAATCATTTACAAAATTGACCTTTACACCTCGAAGTATTTTCGTTTTTATTAAATATTTTACTTTCTAAGTAAAATTTTGAGTCTTTGAACACATTTAAAATATCAAGTGTGATGCCTGCAGCCAATATTTACCAAAAGCACTAAAATTTTCAATGAAGTTTCCGTAGCGGACAAAATTTTTTTTTTTCAATTAGGAGTTAATCACCGTTGATTTGTTTTAAATAATGGTTGCTTTGAAACTTTGAAAGAATCCTTGAACTGATTTTGTCAGTTTAAATCACATTATTACAGACTTATGCTGGTCGAACCACAAGTTTTGCTTCTATAATCTAAGCTTTAGGGCTTTAGCAAGCATTGCTGAATAATATACAATGTATTGAATTTCATTTTCCATTCAACTGGACGCACAATACTGAAAATCACATGTGGCATAAAATAAGATTTGGGATTTTCCAGATGCATAAAATTCTGAAGACGCGTTCACTTGATGTCCAGAATTTTAAAAATTCTGCCAGTTGTCAGGGTCATAATTTTTGAAAGTTTCGGCTACATAGATTTTAATTGAATTTTTTCTCATATTTCTGGATTTTGTAAAGGATTGGCTTTTTGGGGAATGTAATAAAAGAGTATGGTAATTTTAAGAAAATTATTTCCCTTCACTTTTTTTAGCTTTTCTTCACCGAAAAAATAATAAATATTCTGCATGTGTAGTTATGTTCAAATCTTTCACTTAATGTCATGCAAATTATTCATATAAGCTTCATATAGATTTGAAATTTTCTAGACTCGATATTTGCCAACGCATTTAAATTAATATAACATCAAACCATGTAAGAAGATTTGGTGATTCAGAAGAGAGACCATCAACTTATCAGATTATCAGAAACAGTTTCAAAAGAAAAAGACAAGAGTTAGTAAAAGACTCTAATGGGGTTTAAAGTTATTTTCGTGAAATCATTCATATATTTTGATTTTTTTTATTAAAAACAAAAACCATAAATCTTTAATGTGGCTCTTTCAAACTCTGAAATTTAAAAAATTTGAATTTTCTGGCTCTTCCGACTCAAAAGGTTGCCGAGCCCTGGCCTAGCGGGTTAAATGCGCCTACGACCGTTTGACGAAATTGCTGACAACACAACACATCTCATCTATGTATTTTGAGGGTGAAACGTTGAAAAATGCCTCTATCCTAAAATAACTGGCTAAATAGAAAAAAAATATGTTTATTATCATTAAAACTTCGAATCTTGATCTTCTGATTAACATCTGAAGAGAGAGTTGAAGATCTCAAAACAGATTTGGTAAAATTTTTCTCCCGGATGAATTTCCTTCTTCCTATGAAAACACTAACTTTTGTTTTATTCTGTTAAATTTAAAAAAAAAACATATGTAGATATTCCTAAAACTCCAGCTTTGTGGTTGGAAAGTCAACAGTTTCTGGCATTTTAAATAAAAATATACGGAAATTTTGCCCAAAACATAAATAGGAGCAATTAGCCCGCATAGTTTGAGGTTCGAAATTTTAGACAACAGCTAAAATAAAATCGTTTTCTCGAAAACTGAAGGAGATTTCAACATAAAAATTATTCCAATGCATAAAAACAGATGTCTGCTCATGTGTATATAATTTTTGTACACATATTCGATATAATATTTGATGAAATCAGTACTCTGCTAATTAGGTGCATATATTCTGCTTCTCCCCTATGCGTTTTTTAACATTGAAATTTCATCCATCCTTACATTTATTTTCATGATTTAAGCATTTTTTCTACCCCTAAATGTATGCAGCACAATGTAACAGCTTTATTGATAGAAAAAAAAAAAATGCAAAATTCAATGTTTGAAAATCCCGTACAAAAAAAAACAAAATTTAATGCTTATAAAATCAAAATTCCTCCAATCGACTTTTTTCCACTATGGCCTTTACGGCATCACAGAATTATAAAAAAAATTAAAATTTTCCTATGATTTCATAAGATTGTTCATCGAAAACCAATAATGTTGCAAGTTACCCCTTTTTCCGAGTAGGGTTAAAACGATTGTTTTATCAAAATTATTTAAGAAACCGATAATTTCTCTTACTACGTCAATTTGATGTTCCATCAACCCCAAAACTTTTGATGGATGAAAGTTTGTTTAGAAGGCACTGAAGTTGAAAAGTGTTGCATGTTGCCCCAGTTGACGGAACGAAATATTCGGCACCGATTTCCACTTTAACCGATTAGTTGAGCTAAATATCCAGCCAAATAGGTCAAATAAATATTTTTTTTAAATTTTACAATAAGGTACTTATCTAATTTATCAAATGATGATGGATAAATGATAAAACATGCAAAAGTAATGTTGAAAAAGCTTCCCAATCACAACAAGGTTTCGTTAAAGCATTTTAGATTAAGGTTGCCGAATTTTTTCAGCACGACAGCACAGCCCGACAAAACCAGGGCATTTGCTTTCAAAATTGTTTCCCAAAATCCAGGCAATATTCGGGCCAATTCGGTCAAAACCTAGGAATAACTCATTAAAAATCAAGAAAAAAAATTAAAAATATTTTTTCATCGACATATGTCTGCAGATTTCAAATGGTGTATAAGGCTTTAAAAAAAATCTTTCATGATAATTTTTATTAAACCTGCTTTTGTTTTGGACGCATAAATAAAAATATTTTAAAAGTTCTACAACAAGTTTGTTTTTTAAGCTTGATTTGAGAATGAGAATAAACCGATACCACTGCACTCCACGTGTACGGATCTTGAATGTTTTGACTAGAGATGTAGCGAATAGTGGTAATACCGAATATCGACGTTTTCAACTATTCGGCCAAACGAATATTCAGCCGAATATTTGGTCGAATACTCTCTTGAGTTTTAATGAAAAAAACCAAAAGGGATTATTTAATTTTCCTTCTATTCCTTCGATTTAAATTAAAATAAATGTTTTTAAGTCAATTGTTTTCAACCAGATGATTTTACCAGATGATGATCACAAGGTCTTTTCCTAAGACGAGTTTCTCTGATTTTCAAAATTTCACCAAAACTGAAATGATATCAAATGACGCGTCGCTTCCAGGGCGTTTATCACCAAAGAGATTTGATTCATGTGAAATTGATTATTTGATATTGAATTGGATGAATATCGAATTTGTGCAGGATATCTTTAAAATAGTTGTTAGTGAGAACGACGATCTTTAACCTAGAGCATTCTGTAGTTTCTGCCACTGGTCGGGGTGATGTCCACGGGAAGTTCAAATTCGTTTTTGCCAATAATTTTGCAAGAATGTGTTTGATCTGGCAAGGTATTTGCAGCTGCGGACGAAAAATCTCGGTTTTTGTGACAAACAAGACCATGGACTCCAAGATGTACAAGGAGGAGTGAATGAGAAAACGAATTCCTCCGTACATAATATCTAACAAAGGACCAGTAAAGTTTAAGCCAGATTTGGCAAGCTGCCACTACAGCAAAGAGGTACTACAGTGGTATCGGGCCAACGGGTGGATTTTGTCGAAAAGGACATCAACCCTTTCAAATTGCCCTCAGTTCCGCCCTTTCGAAAACTATTGGGAAATTGTCAAGCAGAAGATGAAGAAAAATGGTAGAAGGACTCGGGATTCAACAGAGATGAAGAGATGGTGTAACAAAATGGCCGCTGAGGTCAGCGAGCAGGGTGTCCAAACTATGATGAGTGGTATTCGTCAAAAAATCGAGATTTTATCAAAACCACGTCGGATTGATTTTTTTTGTAATTGTTCCTTTCAAGTGCAATAAAAAACCTATATTTTTAGTATAAGGTACACCGGGGTAAGTGTGGACGGTGGCTATAAAAACAATACTGTAAACTATTTTTGCAAACTTTTAATGCAGAATGTTAAATTTACTTGTAATCTATCCAACAACTGTAAATGAGATACGGTTCCGACAATAGCGGATGTTTACGGTGACTTTTTGTTAATTTTCTATTTTTAACTACGATGTGGAGTTGATGTGCATCTTTTTCAATCGGAAATTTCCCTTAAACTAGCTGGCTCTTGACGAAAAACTCTACATTGAAACAATCCTTACATTCGAAACAACAAGTTAGGAAAAGAAACGACGATTAAAAATAAAGAAAAAAGAGTTTATTTTCAAAAATCTAAAATGTTGTCTGCAAACCCTACCTGGGGTAAGTGGGGACGGCTTTATTTATACTTGATGTTTAAATTTTTTTCAATTTTCTCTCCTTCACTCAATACATTTGAGCTTTATTTAGCATTCGGATCATGAAAAGTTTGGAAAAGTACTTGTGTTTTCTGGAATAAGTATATATTTTCGATACACTACCATGAACTTTTTTCAAAATTTCGGACGGTTCGAGTAATGAGGTAACGTATTCAACCAAGAAAACACAAATTTGTTGAAAATTTCCTGAGAATTCAAAGGAAAAATATACCGTCCCCACTTACCCCATAAAGCGGGGTAAGTGAAGACACCAGCTGTCCGTTACAATTTACGTGATAACTTTTTTCGCTTTTCGTCTATCAAGCTCATCTCTTCAGCATTTGTAATTTAAACAACATGTTCTATATCACATTGAATGCGATTTCATCAAAATTGATCCACTGCTGATTTTTTAATGATTTTTAAAGTTGAACTATACGAAAAACCGTCCCCACTTACCCCGGTGTACCTAATAACATTTTTATTTTGTTTACATAGCTCCGAGATGGACCCGATTTAGTGCGTCCAGATCTAAGATGGACTATGCTTTAGTTGAATCAACGACTTGTGCTGAAAAATCTAATGTTTGCAACTTGTTCCATAAATTGTTTATGTCGTGTGAATTGAACTTGCTGAAAAAAGAGTTCTCTTATGCACAAAATCTTATATATAAAAATGGAGGCGTTTTCTTTGTAACACCATCACGTATAAACGGTCGGTCGGAATGAAGTAAAATTTGGTATCCGAGTGTTTTTGGGGTCAGAGATGGTTTCAATAATAGTTTCAAGAATCTCACTTTTTATGAAAGTTTATTACGATTTATACTTTAGAAGATAAAACGAAAATTACCGGGTCAGCTAGTAATATGTAAATGAGACGTTGATGTACCATTATACCCTGTTCAAACGCTTAAGGCTAATTATCGCCAACATTGGGTTCGATCGTCGACAATTACAAATATTGAAGCTCCATTACTTGCTGTACTGTTGAATTTCTCGAGCCATTTTTCCGTTGATTGGCGTAAACAAAACCGCTTCTAAGAAGGAAGGCAGGGGTGCAACAAACTAAGCGCCACCGAACAGTTAGTCAATTATCCCAAAATTGGGTGTTAATTCCAGTGCAATAAACCACAATTGAGTGCGCCCCAACATCACGCGCGTCATGCTTCCTACCTTATTTGGCTGGGGGTGGGGGAAAGATATTGGTTGAAGAATGCGTTTGTGTCGTTCAAATCCCAGCTGCTTATAGCTCAAAGCTTTAGGAGAGTAAGTTAAGCGATTGCAGCAAATCAACTTTGATTGCATTCGCATCGAGGTATGAAAGAAGGTGAGGAAGCTGAAACGCTGGCTGCTCAAGTTGCTGCATCAATCGTCACGATTTGCGGATGGTTTTTTTATACCCCTTTCATCGGCCATATCTCGAAACCATTCTTCGGATGTGCAGTTGCAAACTGCGGGTGGATTGTCGAGAGCAAAAAAATTGCAGGAAATTGACACCACCACGAGATTTAGCGGACAGATGGTTCGCATCTTTTTTTTTCTCTCGATGTTGAAGTCTATGCAAATAACTGGCTAATGAGACAATCAACCTCCAGCTGCTGATTTTGATCATTATGAAGCCCATCGGCAAGTGATTGGCAGACTCTAAGGATAATTGTCTGGCAGCTCTTTGAAGAATATAAAAAGAATTCGAGATGATGTAGCATGATGTGAGATTTAAAATTCTGAGCTCTATGGAAAATTATGCGTAGAAGTGACAGGTCCCGCTATCTGAAACAGCTGGTAATTTCGTTATAGTTAATGTATTTAAATCACAAATACAGTATGAAAATGTTATGTCTTGATAAATTTTAAGTTTTCTAAGAAAAAATATTCAGAATCAAAATAAGCGGATCGAACTGATCTCTTCGATTTATATCAAAAGCAAGAAAATAAAACCTGCTTCACTCCTCCCAATAAACACTCCATCCGAAGGACCACCCACGCATCTCTCGTTATGACCAGACAAGTGATTGCGGCAAACAATTGCTATATCACCTAACAGAGTGATAGCTTTCCTTCACCGTCCACAATCGCTGGATAGAAGCCTGAAAGAAGCTCTCCACTATCAACTGCAAGCTTCAATAAAAAAGAAACAAGTTACCCCCCGTCAGAATCGATCGTCCACAGATGCAGAATTTAATCCTCACCAAGAGGACGTTTAGTCATTTCTCTCCCAGTAGAAATATGTTCGGCGATAAATTTTACAACTTGTTATAAACAAGCAATTTCCACCTACTCTTCACCACAAAGCAAACTCGAGGGAAACAAACTGGATAATTCATTCTTTACAACATGTATATGCGAATGGAATAACACTCACAGGCTCTGTGTCGAGGGGGGAATCAGAAAAAAATATCAAGTGATGAAAGATGTGACTTATGTATGGTCAGTCAGGTAAATTGATTAACGTCCAAAGCCTTTATCTCTATCACCATTGATCAATTCGATCGCAAATATTGTTATGGTATTATTGGAGGCTGCCGACCATCGATAGGGGGTTCATCAGCGTCAGGGATTTCTTTTGAAAATAACGCAACATGTTTACTTTGATCAAGTAACAGAACCTGTTCAGACAGCGTTTGAACTTTCAACTTTCAACTCCAATAAAAATTTATTTAGGATTGCTGTTTTTTTGTAATTTTGTTTCTGAAACGACAGATTTTTTTATATGGTTGGATTTTACCTTCTTCAAGTCATTCATCTCTTTTCTTAATCTCCAATTTTTTCCTAATAACTTAGTTGATTTTAGGAACATAATTTTTTTGGCATCTTCAATTGAGTCGCTTGACAGTGAAACTCGTAGGCTGTGGTTGATTTTGTTTGATGATCGGGCCTCCTCAAAGCAGGGACAATCGACGATGATATATTTTTAAATAACAGATATAAATTCACATTCCAAGTGAAAATTTAAACGCTGAAATTTTAGCGAACTCAACTTCGTTATATACTTTACAAATAGCAAAAATTAATGTAAATTGAGTGAAAATAATTTTGGAAAACAAATTTAAAAAAGAAGATGATAAATGTATATCATCGAAAATAATAATGTCATGCATAGAGCATTCTGCTTTAAAGAAAAATATATACGTTTTAAAAACTTCTTACCCTTATCAAGAGTTTAACTCATGGTGATTGCTCTCTATATAAACAAGACAAAACAGACCTGTTCCAAAAAATATTCTCATCAAATTAAATTCACAAGAATCGTATCAAACAATAAACTGTATTTTGGGATGATTTAAAATATCTTAACACATTTAAATTATCATTTTCCGTCAATCGATAGTAGAAAGGCCTTTCTCAAAGTTGTTTCATAAACATTAAGTAACATAAATTAGTAAAACAAAACTATGCAATTTATTCCTTATTCAACATCGTGTCCATTCTCTCCTAGTACTTTTATTTTGTCTTCCAATTGACATATTCTAATTGACAAATTTTTTGGACAGGATCGAGAAGAATCCAGGAAAGTTCCAGTGGGAGACCCAAAAACAGTTGGAAATCAACTATTTAACCAAATGGTCAATCGCTAGAAAGTCGTAGAGGAACTAATAGTGAGCTTAAAATTTGAATAATTGTGAATATATGATTGATTTAATGCAGTTATGGAATGTATAAGGTTTTATCAAGTGCAATCCGAAAATTTCAACATAGTAAATGTTAAAAATGGTTATTTTTTTAGTGGTCCATCTATCTGACAAATGAATGTGACTGAATTCATTTCAACAAGAACTACAAGAAAAACTACCCACCGGTAAAATGAACAAAATATGGTGGTTACATCGAGCGCAAAAAATTTGGACCGATAGCGGGGCGATATTTAGAAAAAAAAAATGTAATGGACAGCAAAACGAACTCTGGGAGTTTTAGGTGAATTCCACTTGAATGAACCTGTATACATATCTCAGGTGCAGTGCTAAGTGTTAGTAAAACTTTTTTTTTTGTAAACATTGTAACCAAGACAATTCGTGACGTCAGTTGCATTTTCAAACAAACAACCATCATGGCTGTTAACCAGCGAAAACTAGAGAAAAAAATCATTGCCAACTGCTATTTACGATTCTCCCCTAGGATACATAAACATCCTGGCAAGTGACGTAGGCTTTGTTTACCTTTTTACTTTTTGAATACGAGTTCTGAAATAGTGTGCGTGTTTGTTCATTACCTTCTTTGTACCACATTGCACTTGAATGGCTACGTGAGAGACTTGGTAGGCTGTGCTCAAAAGTGACGGAAGTGTTGGTTTTTGTGCAAGAAAATTTCGTTTTTTTGCCCATCAAATTGGACTTGAATTGTGATCCATCTTCAAGCACTACGGCATCATCAAATTAAACCTTCATGAATGGACCTGAAAGATCCGGAAACGAAAAAGCAGAATAAGTATCGTTGATAAAGAAGCCGGGGGAGAGAGGGATTATTGTTTAAACAGTTATCGAATACTAGTTCAAAAACATCATTTTTGCAAGCCTGGGGACTGAATATAGATTATTTTCGAACATAAATAGAAAGATAATTTGTTTAATCACTCATTTATTTTAGCTTAATTCATTCATTTGCAGCTAAACAAGTCCTATGAACTGTTGCCAATTATTTTAAAGGCGGAATTACGAAGTGTTTGTAATGAAAAGTTAACAGAGAACAACGACATAAAACACTTTTTGGATTTCTAGATGATAAGAAACTGTGGAAAAAAAGAATGTATTATATAGGAATGGATTTGGAAGGACCAGAAATTTCAAGATATTGGAACCAGTAAACTCTCAGTTTTTTTTTTGAGTTTCTAAAGTCCAAAACAATGTATTTTTCTTTTAAAGGATCGTGATTATTGGTTATCACGAAATTACTTAAAGTTTTCCAAAAACTAATGTTTATTCAGTAATTATCTAATAAATAGGACTGAAAATACTGTATTTATCAAGAAAATGGAAAATTGCGCCTTAAAGTATGCAATGACTATAGAGTAGTAGACAATTTCAAGAATTCTCTTTGTCTGATACTTACAAACGGTGAAATGAGAACTAATGTGGCAAAAACAGTCAACGGACCATATATCTTTGGATTGTTCTAAATTTTTGCCTAGGGTCAGAGCAGCATGAATTAAGGATCAAGTCTCAATACTAATGTTATGAAATCGCTTGGTACATCTTTGTACCTGAAAAAATCGGAGATTGCAGGTTTAAGTCCTGCAGGTGAGCTTTTGTATCTTTTTCGAAAAATTCATGATATTTACGGCTAATGTTCTTTCGTTCTTTAATACCTCATGTTTCTCTAATTCTTTCCATCACCTACGAAAATGTGATCAAGTCTCCTTTAGTAAAGGATTCAATCTACTTCAATTTAAAAAATATCACTTTTTTTTTCTTCTCACGAAAATGCTCCTATTTTCCCTACGGGTCCATTTATCGTTCTAATTTTAGAAGCATATAAACTTGAAATTACACTCCATTAGACCAAACCCACCGGGCGTTGCTATTTCGGACGGTATTTTAGATGTTTTGATTGGTTGCGTTTTTATCTACTTACTTATTTTCGCACCCATTGCTGCGATCCAGTGTTTGTTTATTTTCTGATAGCGACTACCGGCTGCGTTGCTACCGGGTTGCTACATAAACGCATCCTGTAACAACCTACTGCTCGAATGCTATTTCTCGAATCAAGTTAGCAACTGTTGGTGCGATGATAGGTTGATAAATATGTTGCTGAATGTACTCGATTCGAGGTTTAGCAACCATTATTGGTGAGCCTGGTCTTAGACCAGGCGACTGTTGGTGCGATGATGGGTTGAAAGATATGTTGCTGAATGTACTCGATTCGAGGTTTAGCAACCATTGGTGGGCTTGGTCTTAGAGAATGCAAAAGACGGCGAGTTGCCAAATTTTTCCAGGAAGATATGATAAAAGATAATGGGATCAAGTACAGTGAATCCCCGATTTTGTCACCCTCACGATGCATTTTTAGGAGACAAATTGGAGACAGTGATAAAATTAATCAATAAACACGATAACTACTTAATTTAAAACAGTGTAGGGTGTTTTTTTTGTGTGAAGTTAGTTGATAACCAATGGGTTAGGTCTCTTTTTTCATCAAAATAAATAACATTTAATTTTGTTGCAATGATTCATGTAATTCTCCGAAAATTATAAATGATATAGAAACTGTGCGGATTTTGGATCGTTTATATATGATTTTAATTGTATTCACCAAATTCATTTTTGATAAAATGCGAATAAAAACCACTTGTAATAAAAAACGAACATAAAATCTTTGCCGTATTCATAAGTCTTCTTCATTATCACTATTTTTTTTTTGTTTATTTGTGACAACGCTTTGGCATTCGTGTCAATTTTTATCACTATTGATTTCATCATATATAGCAATGTTCCTTAAGCCTTGCACTAGGCAACTTGGACTGCGATGGTTGCAGAAACTTGTTTATGTTAACATTTAGAACTAGACAATGAGATGCATGTCTCAAGTCTGCAACCAGGATGTAAACATAAACAAGTCCCAGAAACTGGAAAATCGCAAATATGGAAACAAAGTCGGTTAAAAAAAATTACAAAATCGAGGGTTCACAAAATCGGAGGCAGACATAAGGCGTCGTACACAAATTACGTAACGCATGTTGGGGTGAGGGGTGTTGAGTCTGCGTTACTTGCTGTTACATAGGGGGGAGGGGGAGTACTTTTCAGAGGAGGAGGTTCAGTTACGTAACAAATTAATGAAAAAAAACATAAAGAAAAGAATGCAAATGCAAATTCAATATGTATCAACTTTGCCAAGGCTTTCGACAAAGCACAACACAGCGTAGCAATAACAAAGCTCGAACGTTACGGTTACGGAACTTCATGGATAATAAAATGGCTGCATTCCTACCTGGTGAAACGCCAAGGTTACATAAACATCCGAGGAACACACTCTACAGAATTCGACATGCCGTCTGGTGTTCCACAAGGTAGTCACCAAGGGCCGCTTATCTTTGTGCTTTTCATAAACGACATAGCTACCTACCTCAACTCGACTAAACTAGTAAATAAAGAGACGAAATGTCCCGATTGGAATTTTCGATTTTCTGTCAGTGTCATTCCAATCGAGCAAAACGAAGCAGTCTTAATAGGCATCTTCAGCAGGGTTGCAAGCTTATTATTTCAAAAGGGATCAGACTGCACCACTTTTTATGTAGTCTCTTTAGACAAATCTGATGTGCTATGTAAATGAATTGCACACCGCAACAAATAAAAAAATGCAGGTTGATTCAATATATATCGATTTTGCTAAGGCTTTCGACAAAGTACAACACAGCATAGCAACAACAAAGCTCGAACGCTACGGTTTTCCTTCATGGATAATAAAATGGCTGCATTCCTACCTGGTAAAACGCCAAGGTTACGTAAACATCCGAGGAACACACTCTACAGAATTCGACATGCCATCCGGTGTTCCTCAAGGTAGTCACCTAGGGCCGCTTATCTTTGTGCTTTTCATAAACGACATAGCTACCTACCTCAACTCGACTAAACTACTGTACGCCGATGACCTAAACATTTACAGAGTCATTGACTCGATAGTGGACTGCATTACGCTTCAGGAAGATGTGAACAAATTAATGTTATGGTGTGATACGCATGGGATGGAAGTGATGTTGGAAAGTGTAAATGCATAAGTTTTTTCAGGACTAGAGCATCAATTGTATTCGACTCTTCGCTCAGGGACTCCACCTTAGAAAGAGTTTCAACGATAAAAGATCTACGAGTTACTTTCGATCAAAAGCTCTTGTTCGCACAGTGTATCTCGACAACCACAGCAAAAGCGTTTGGGCACCTTACCAATCCGTTCACATCCAGAAAAAATTTCTCCGCTATGCATTACGAAGAGATTCTGTACGTTTACCACCTTATTCCGAGAGATGTGGTCTTCTATCACTGACGTCTTTGAGTCAAAGGAGGGCGTATTTGCAACGGGTCTTCGGGTACGACATCTTAACAAACGTTATTGATTGCCCGCGATTGCTGTATTCTCTCAATCTGCACGCTTCAGCTCGACAACTGGGTAATCAAAATTTTCTCTGGCTACCAAGAAGCAGAACGAATTTTGGTCAAAATCATCCACTACATCGATGCTGTCATGCTTTCAACAAGGTTTCCCACCCTTTCAAGTTTAACGTATCAAATTCGATGTTTAAACGTTCGATCCGTGATTCAACTTAATTTTAAAATTAAACATCGTATGTTACTTAGGTTAATTTTAAATTTTAAGATTTCAAGTCTGCATGACTTCACGGTCAACGACTCCAAATAAATAAATAAAAATACTTTTACTTTTAATTTCAAAATTGAATATGGGGGGGGGGGGGGGGTATTTAGCGTTACGTAACTATAGAAGGGGGTCCTATCAAACGTTACTTAATGTTACATAGGGTGGGAGGGGGTCTAAATTCTAGATTTTTTGCGTTACGTAATTTGCTTATTGCTAGGGGGTTGGAAAGGGTTTGAGAATGAGGGTTTGGGAAGGATAGGTTTATGAGTGGTTTCACTTTGCCGAAGAGTGGCATAGGATGGTTTCTCAGACGAACTATTTCCAACTCCTGCTCCACTTGAGGAATCTGAAGGGAGGCGTTGAGGGGATGTCTTTTTCCGGGGTGGAGAAGCGACGGTAAGATGGATAGCTGATTGTCCAGATGCTGAAGTTAGGTGATCTCGTTTTTGTTGCTGTTGATGTGTTGTTCTTTCTTATGTTTGCTGCTGGTGGTTAGTTTGTGGAGATTGATGTATTGTTTGTTTAACGTTTCCAGATCGGGTGATTCTAGCGTAGCTCTGCGGGTTGCTGGTGGTTTTGATTTGCTGACGGGCTGCAGTGACGGGAATATCTTGCTCAACTCTTATACGAAGAGCAGCAGATTCCTTTATCCATTTGGGGCAAGTTCGTTCTGATGGCGAGTGATCGGAGGCTTTGCATGTGTGATAGAATTTCGTACCGGAACATTCCCTGCTGGCATGTTCCGAGCAGCTGCAAATTCGACTTCTGCGTTCGTATGGGCAACGTTTTTTCGGATGGCCGTATGTGGAACAAAATCCACACAATAAGGGTTGAGGAATATACACTCGTGTACGGGTTCACAAAAGTCCAAAGTTCACATACTCTGGGATAACGGTGCTATTTATTGTCAACACCAGAGTTGGTGTTCCACTTATGCCTGTTGCTGTTTTCTTTGTTATGCGTCGTACCTCCGTGATTCCGTGGGATGCTAATTCAACAAGCAATTCCTTTTCAGTCATGTCACTAGTCACTAGTCATGTCTTGACATCTTAAAAGGTGATACGGTCAAAATTTGGTCAATATCAACTTAACGTATTTCTTTCAATTTTGCATTGAAACATGAACACCCCTTATTTTGAAGGTGTGTGTGAGTAGAATGTAGCTCCTATTTTGATTTTGAAATTCACTCTTCAGTTGTCAAAATGCCGTCCAAGGAAGAAAAGCAGCGTATCAAAATTTTGCTCGCGCATCGTGAAAATCCGAGCTACTCGCACGCCAAGCTAAGAAAATCGCTAAAAGTTGCCAAATCAACCATTACAAATGTAATTAAAGTGTTTGGGGAACGTTTGTCGACAGCCAGGAAGTCTGGATCGGGGAGAAATCGAAAACCGGAAGCCGCTGAGACGACAAAGAGAGTTGCCGGTAGTTTCAAGCGAAACCCTAACCTCTCTCCCCGAGATGCCGCAAATAAGCTGGATGTATCGTCTACAAGTGTGTATCGAGCCATAAAACGAGCTGGACTATCGACTTACAAGAAGGTAGTGACTCCAAATCGCGATGATAAACCAAATACGACGACCACAGCGTGATTCCGGAAGCTGTACACGACGATGCTGAAGAATTTTGACTGCGTGGTAATGGACGACGAAACCTACGTCAAAGCCGACTACAAGCAGCTTCCGGGACAGAAGTGTTATACGGCAAAAGGAAGGGTAAAGGTAGCAGATATTTTCAAGCACATGAAACTGTCAAAGTTCGCGAAGAAATATCTGGTTTGGCAAGCCATCTGTACCTGTGGCTTGAAAAGCAGCATTTTCATAGCTTCCGAGACTGACAACCAAGAAATTTACGTGAAAGAGTGTTTGAATAAACGTATGCTGCGTTCCTGAAGAAACACGGTTGGTCCGTACTGTTTTGACCGGATTTGGCATCTTGCCATTACGGTAAAAAGGCCATGGAGTGTTACGCCGCCAACATCGTGCAGGTGGTTCCTAAGGACAAGAACCCTCCCAACACGCCAGAGCTCCGCCCAATTGAGAAATACTGGGCTATTGTTAAGCGGAACCTAAAGAAGACCAAAAAACTGCTAAGGACGAGCAGCAGTTCAAGGCAAATTGGCTTTCTGCGGCAAAGAAGGTAGACAAGCTTGCTGCACAAAATCTGATGGTGGGGTTTAAGCATAAGGCCCAGCAATTCGGATTCGGAAAAGCGGAAGCCTAACTGAAAATTTTTCCTGAATTTTATACTAATTAAACTTGAAAAAGCAATTTAATTTGTTTTTTTTTCTAAATAAACGATTTCACCGATTTACACGCGTTTTCCCTTGACCAAAATTTGACCGTATCACCCTTTATGCTCGGTTTGTTCTCCAGCTCTACAAAACATAGTATGGATGCCCCTTTCCTCCTTTCTCATTTCCCAATTGGAAGAAAGGAGGGGTCATAAATAATTATAAAATCATTTCTTGTGCCAAAATACCCTTCCATGTCAAAATTGGTTCCAATTGCTTGAATAGTTGTAGAGTTATGTGAAAAATTGTAACAGAACCCTCTTCCCCTCTTTCCATATCCCCACAGGAAGAAGAAACGGTTTTCAAATATTCATTGAAACATTTTTCATACTCAAATACCCTCTCATGCCAAATTTGGTACCATTTGCTTGATCAATTCTCGAGGTATGTAAACATTTGTTTTTTATGCTCCCTTCCTGCCTTCCGGGGAGGGAGAAGGATATCAAACCTTGAAAGGAACCTTCCCTGGCCTGAAAAACCCCACCCTACCAAGTTTCAAGCAAATTGGTTAAGTATAGACAGACAGGCAGAAATCCATTTTTATATGTATTGATTTTGGGTTTGTTTTACAAATTATAATTGATTTTTCTGCCTAAATTTTGAATAGTTAATTAAAAAATTGGATTAAAAAACTTTCTTTCAACACAAATAAAAAGTTCATAAAACGAATATCAAATTAAAAAAAACTTAATTTGAAAAATAATACCTGAATGATTTCATAAATTTTTTAACTGTCTCCGTAAAATTAATTTACTGATAAAGAAAAGGGCTCAGCTTGGACAATGAATTCAAGTGCTTGAATAAAAAACTGGAGACTTTTTTCTAAACAAAATCCACAAGTGAAACAAAACGCCTTTTACACGCATAAATTGCAGGCCTGAAAAAGCAATCCGGAAAACATGCTTCTACCGGTTCGCGGCACATCTTTCATGGATATGGTGAATCCAAACGCCCCTAGGGCGAAGCGTGAATAGTCCTCACAAAGCCTGGAAATCAATACCCTTGTTGATCTTTTGACCCCTACGACGCGACGACTTTTTGCATTCGATCAACGATGCTCTGACGATTGGTCTTCCAGTGAGCATATAAAGTTTCTGGTATCGGGTGTTTCGTAACGTAAAACTTTATTACTGAAGGAATTGGCTTTTCTTTAAATAGATATGGAAATGGAATCATTTTAAGTTTTCCTTGTACTAATTTTAAGAATGTACCAAAATAAATATTACACAGTTTTGAAAAAGCTATTGTTCAAAAATTTTGAACAAATACCTTTCCAATATTGCTACACTGACCAAAAAAAAAATCAAAGTTCATTAGAATTCTACCGAGAGTTTAAATCATCGAATGCAATTAATTTCTCACGAACATCGATGTTTGTGACAGCTAAATTGATTTGTTATGTCACTTTGACAAATCTATTCACCTTTGATCTATTCATTTGCATTCTCGGAGTTGATGAATGGGATTCGATCGGAAGAACGAGCTGTGGCACCACACGCAACAATCACCTGCACCCGATCGAGTTCCATCTAGAATTACAACACTGTAATACAACAGCCCCTGCATTCGGAAAATGACTCACTCACTCACTCCAGTTGCAGATATCATTCTCAAGACTTCCTCAAGCATTAAATTTACGCCCTGTCAACCTTCTTTAAGTCTGATCCCATTCACAAACAAAGACCTCCCAATCCTTGAAAGTTCTTAAAGATCCCGGATATCGTCAGACGGATGGAAAGAACAACAACACCCACGCAAACTGTCAGAATCGCAACTGCAAGTAACCGTCAACATATCGCGTTGTCGCTAGACTTTCGCAACTCCCCGAGCCAAGTCGCGTACAAATTAATCAATTTCAATTAATCAAAATCTGGGTACGATTCTGTTGGTCGTACGTTTGGCGAGCGGCTGTTTTAAGTTCGGGTTCTGAGCGAAGAGCAGCGGCCCCGATGATTGCATGTTAGCAAACAGTTGTTTACAATTTGCATTCTGCACCCTTAGCACCACCAGCATTGTAACTCGATCCTTTCGGGCCCTGTCGATTGAATAAAGTTCTTGTGCATAGTGGGACAATGTTATCCGATTGGAAATTGATGTGGAATCAATGTTTTCCAAGTTTGACCAAACTTAACAAGTTGCAAAACTTCATCTTTTAAAATTCTTTATTTTCAAATTGTAATTTCTGTGGAAGCTCAAAGTATATAAAATTATTTAATTTAATTTATACACCTAGACAAAATTATCGTGAACTTTATCGACTGAACCATGTTGTAAAATCGACAATAAATTCATAAAAGAAATTTATAAAAAAAAAATCAAAGTAAAACAGTTGAGTTATGATCCAAATATGATTTTTTTCTAAAAAAAAAAACAATCTTATACAGTAGGATGGTAATGGATGTATGGTAACAAAATCATGATCATATTTTGAAAACCGACCATATACATTTTATAAATCGGTCCTGAAAACTGTTCTTTTTTTAGCCTAATTTTGAAGTTGATTCAAAGTTACAGGGATCAAATTTATAAATATTTAAGGCACTTGATAACTCCATCAAAAAGATAAGTCATTCGACGTCCTCAAACAGAAACCATCACAATGAAATTTGTTTACGGAAGTCAATCAACATTAGGGCAAACCATTGCCGAACAAATTGCTTCCAAATTCAAATGCTGCATCACTTTAATGCTTCCGCATTGCCCGCAAGTACCTAAATGGTTTTGGATCAAAGTTCAAATGTGTCTCTCCCGTATCAAATGTTTAATCAAAATAAAAAGGAAGGGGAAATGATAGCTATGAGTGACTCGACTAAACTAAATATGCAACCCATTATTCTTTCTTCAATTAATGGATCTCTAATGGGGCCCTGAATCAGAAGCTTTTTCATGGTTGTCAATCATTGTGATGCAACTATAAGTAACTTGTAGTCCATACTGATAATGCCTGGGGGAAGAAACACGTGTGATTGTTGTTTGTTGTCATTTGTTCAAATTTGTGGAGTTCTGAGAAGAGAAAATTGATATGAAAGTTTTGACAACTCATCAAAGATCAATGTTTTTTTTTTTTGAAATTCTATTCATTTGAAGAATGTTGTTTCTCCATACCAAGAAGCAATCTCAGAGAAGAATGTTCAAGTTAAAAATACTTGTAAGTTTGGTAAGAATACGATACGAGATTGAACTTTTGAAATTGAAAGTCTTAATTCTATGTGCGTACCTTATTTGGATGAATTCCATTTTTTACTCCTTTGAAAATGTGATTCATAAGAAGCTTCAACTTCTCATTCTAGAAATCGTTCCCATGCAACATACATACATCTGCAAAATAAATTCACATCAGCCCACACGCTGCACGTGGTTTTGTTTTTCCATCCGGTTCAGCTGACTGAGCTCGAGCTGTGAAAGATTCTAAGCGGCAACAGTAGTGAGTGACAGCCAGGAATCACATTTCAGCACCAATTTAGAGATCTTTATGCACTTCATCGAGCGATCGAGCGCCACCAAACTGCTGAAGGAGAAGTTTGAAGTGAAACACAATCGTGGTGTGTTGATTTGATTTTTCTAATTCATTGATCCCATTCAAATTAATGTGCTACTTTACATAGGCTAGTTCTTGCGCCGCAATAGTTGACCAAACGCTAATTTATTCAGTCAAAATTTCCTAAATCAAATTAAATTCATAATCAATTTGCTTGAAATCATGAAACTAAAATTTTGTGAGTTTTTCAGTGATATAAAATAGATTTTATAGGGTTATATTCAGAAAAGAAACACAGTATCAAAATAAAAAAATTTGAAAACAAGTTGAACTCACGAAAACACTTGAAAATCTTTTAAAAGTGATGAACCCATGACCTTTGCCCTTCGAAGAAAGAAAAAGGCAGAAAAAGGTGAAGATTAAAGATCAGAATAAGGTCAAGGTAAAAATGTAGACCAGGACCCGGAATCAGTTCAGGATAAGAATCCGGGATCATGCTGCAGGTTCAAGATTAGAATTCAGAATTAGGATGCACAATCAGGATCAGAGATTGAAATCAGGAACAGGATTAAGATTTTTAAGAGGATCACGGTCCGCAATCCTGAAGATCAGTTTAGCATTCATGCTCAGGATCAAAATGCATCATTATTTTCAGGACCCAACATTTAAGATGCTGGATCAATAGACAAGATCGATTTGGGGTCATTTTCAAAATTATCAAACCCTGAGATCTAAAATGCTTCGTTTTGGTTTTGCTTATGGATTTTGTGCCAATTTATAAATTCTCCAAAGGAAATTTTTTGTTGAACAACTTTGTCGAGAACCGAACTTCGTATTTTACTAAGCAAAAAAGTTATTAGCGGTTTATCAAGGGTATGTCTTTTGGCATTGATGAACAATAAACTGAATTGACATCACTACTAGGTACCTAGGTACATGATGGCTCTAGATATGGTGGTCTCACTTTGGCAAAAAGTAGACGAGGGTTGGATGCGGAGGAGGAGCCGAAATTTGACAGCTGACTGTTCGGCTGGCTGCTGGCTGGCTGGGATGCCAGGTGCTCTGATTTTTTGTAAAACACGAAGTTTGCCAATCACCAAGATATTGCTTAGACAAAGATTTCGCCTTGATTTTTGCAAATATAATTCATAGAATCGAAACAAAATCTTCCGGCTGAGCTCCGGGCTGGTAAGCAAAGCTGGAAGAAGTTGGACCTATGAACGACGGTGCCAGCTTTGTCGGTTGCGGTGAGTAACATTAATTTTGCATTACTTATGACAAATTTATGCTTATTCAACACCTTTTTCTTTCAAGAGCTATCTAGAAGCAGCAGAAAGTCATCGAATCGGATGGTAACATGGCGAGGCGTTACATTCCATCGTCCGAGAAGCGCCCTCCTGCAGGATCATCCGATCTTCATCGAAATGAAAATGCTGCTTCAGGAGGACCCCCGTCTGTGGCCATCGCTGCTCCAGAAGATCCAATCGAGTAATCCGGATCTGATGGGTAGCATTTGGGAAAATCAGATGAAGTTTTTGGCACTTTTGAATGATGGGACCGATGAGCTGAAATAGGAAAATAGGCGCAACGTTAGGCGCCTGAGCAGTCCGATAAGTCCGATGAGTCGGTTGGGGAATCAGTTCGATCCACTGCAGACTGTTGATTGTCCGGAATGGATTGAGCCCCTGAAGGATTCTGCAGGTGATGCTGTCCAATTGCTAGTCATCCTCAATAGCTCTTTGGATAAGGTAACAAGAACAAGGAACAAGCAACATCCGGTTTAGGGTTTTGGTTGTTTGTTCCACCCTTTAAGATCCTTTCTATCCTAACGGTCAATGAAAAGTTTTTCTTTTTCGGAACATACGGATAGACCGAACTATATTGTAATTTTATTATAAAAAAGTGTTTAGAATACAAATTAATTCATTGAATATACTCATATCATTGCTTTTTTCCGAAAACTCAATTTAAATATAATAAAATAAACTAAACCCCAGTACGGTTTTAAATCTTTTGATCTTTCGTTTACGATTGGCTTGTGCACATACACACTTTTTTTTGCCATCTGATTTTTTATCTCTAATACCTGGCATCCCTGGACCCCTTTTTTCGTAAACACTACAGCCAGCTGTCAAAACTTTTTTCAATATGGCGGAATGACGATTTGACATATGAGATCACCATACTAGAGCCATCATGGCGAGGTATTACATGACAACTTTCATGCAATGCATTGCGAGACAGAAGCAGTGATGTCAATTGAGTTTATTGTTTATCAATGTTAAAAGACATAATCCTGTTAAACAGCGAATAATTTTTTGCCTTATAAGATACAAAATTAAGGTCTTGAACAAAGTTTTTTAGCGGAAAATTTTCTAGTGAGAATTTATAATTTGCCACAAAAACGATGAACAGGCTAGATTCCACAGAAGAAACAAAAATGATGTTGATTTTTCAGTACAAAATATTCAATTTTCTCATACAAACCTAAAAGTTCAAATTCACTCATATAAACGTTACTTAAAAATTTTGCAAAAACTCATGGTTTAGTTTTAAACCAAAACGAAGCTCTTTAGACACCAGGGTTTGAGAAATTAAAAAATGACCAATTCTCGTGCGTTATAACTCTCTCACAGTGTTCGGCATCGCTAATTGAAAAATTAGCGGCGCTAATTAAATCGCTAACTCATTCAAATTTAGCGATCGCTAATTAAAACCACTAAATCAGCTGAAAAAGTTATCGCTTCAAGTTTAAAGCGCTAATCGCTTATCGCTAAATGTTGACTAACAATAACGTAAACAGCATGGCCAGAGGATGGATTATTGTTGCATCTCAATTCGTTTGCTCAAAAACTTTACAAATATGGTGGATTATTTATTGTGCCCAGTCTGATGAAATTTTTTTACCAGGTTTCACTTTTTTTTCAAACTTTCAAAATAGGAATGCAAAATTCATATGATAGGAGCATTGCCAAACGTGGATCTAAAAAAACTAAATGAAATGAAAATCCAAATTCATTCTATGACGATTTTATCTTAGCTTTATTTTGCCTGATTGAAATACCAGTGAAAAACTGTATTGTGAAAAGTAAATATGTTATCCACTTCAAACAAGTTGTAGAAAGTAGATTTTTCCAGCACGATTCGTACATGTATTAAACGAGACTCGCCGGGTGGGATAGTAACGTTGAAATCTAAAATAAAAAAAAACTTGGAAATTTGTAAAAGCCTTTGAAAATCCATCGTTTAACCTAAAAAGCACATTTCAACAAATCACCACATGTGGACGACCAAGCTAAAGTCACGTAAAATATTGATCAAGTAGGCCGTGGACTGTGCTTTTGCAGGCAAAAAAAACAGTATCGAAAAGTTGACCTTTTAGCTATGAATTACATAAAGAATGTTTTTGGGCTTGTGATATAGCTCAGTTGGCAAGTCTGTTGTCTCCTGAGCCGATGTCCGCGAGTTCGAGCCCAAGAGCAAACATCGAACACAGTTGTACCGGATAAGTTTTTCAATAACGATCCGCCAACTGCACCGTTGATAAAGACGCGAATGCCTTAAATATGGTATTATGTGTATAGCACCACACCGAATAGCGACAGTAGGACTAGCGACGCTTTTTTACTAGCGAGATTTCTGTCATTTGCAGGTCTGTTTTTCTTTTTTCAGTCCAGTAGGCGATTTCAATGTATTACTCGAACATTGTTTATGTTATTTACTGTACATTTTCCTTAGGCCATCAATCGCATGCTCCAAGTATCCTAGGAAACTTGCGGTGCGTCATAATTATTTTCAACGTCGCGACGTATGCGCCGTGTCGCTAGTAGGCAAAGCTGCTATGATTATTAGCGCTCATATTTTGGATTTTTCCTGCATACATAATAAAACGACTATAATCGACACAAACAAAAATAAAGGATGATTAAAATAGTTTAATACTGATTAACTATATTTCTTGAGTTCTTTTTCTAATAATGTTGAGAAAAGAAGTACTTAAAAAGAAAATAAAAGAAAATCTGTATGAGGCATTCCTGCCCTGAGACCATTCGAAGTGACCACTTTCGCTTGAAGCGCATATTGGTGTAAGAATGATACCCGATGTCTCCTTAACTTGTCAAACGACAAAAAGTTTTCTTCTATCAGTAATAATTCGTGAATTTGAAACAAGTAAATGGAAGTTAGTGGTCTACATTTAGCGGAACCAAAAAATAGCGGAACTTTTTAACTCGCTAGCTCGGTCAAAATGTAGCGGCAAAACTAAACCGCTAACAAAAAGTTATCGGACTAACAAGCGATTAGCGGATTAGCGTTTTTGTGCCGAACACTGCTCTCTCATGAATAATTTCTGTCAAAAACGTACACAGCAAAAAAAAATGTAACGATGGCCGATGTAATTTCTGTGACCGACAGGATTTTCGCTAAAATATTACATAAAAATGATGTACACAACGCGAACAAGTCATGTAGTGTAATATCTCAACCTTCTATGTAATAATGCATCAAGTAGTCAATGTTATTTTCAATTGACGTTTGAAATTTTATCAATATCAAAAACTGAGAAATGGATTGCGGGGCTCAGGAGGATTTGTTCTGCTGATAAGTACTATCAAATTTCATTAAAATTCTTAGCAAAACCACATCTCCGAACTGATTCTCATATTTTTATTGTTTTTAGGCTATTTGCTCAAACCACCAATCCCAAACAGATTCGAGGCTTTTAAACATCCGGATATGAAGATAAGTATTTTGTGTTGTTCATCATCTTAGTAAATTTTCAATTAATTTCTAACAGAGACTATCAGTTCTAGGTTGCAAACACGAGAGCTTGGTCATCCAAAGGACGAGGATTGGAAATTTCTGATGTGTGAAACACTGACCAAGAACACGATTGAATGTCTTTTCATTGTTCCATCATCGTACAAGAGGTCGAAACTCAAGTTATGTTTTGAAAAGGAAGTGAATTATGTCAGACGTTTTCAGAACTGAGGAAGTTGCAAAGCAGACGAAAGAATTCGTGTTCTGGACGTGTCCTCCCTTTCAAAAGGTTAATCGATCGCTCGAAAAAACATTTTTCCAGACAGCCCAAGAAGAACACTCCTATTTTTAGATTTAGATAATGTTGTCCAGATAATGTAGGTGATAGTTTTACTTATATTGTTAGGCTCGAGGCTTCTCAAGAGACAAATAATGTATACAAAAATTAAGCTTTAACACCAAGCTCATCTGATTAATGACAAATATTAAAATTAAAAATTATTGATGAGTGTAAGTATCTAATTCTGATTTACTTTTTAAATCCCTGAACTCCTAGAAACAAACCAAAGTCTGAACTCTGAGACTAATATTATTTATCCAAAAAAAGTTATGCTAAATCCAAACGACTCGTATCGAAAGCCTTCTATTTTTTTGTATGTTCGAATCCGTCTACTACGTTACAATCATTTCGTGTAATTTTGTACATCCTATGTGTGCAAAAGCTTGAACATCAAAATGATGTAATATTAGGTACCATTTGCGACTCAAGTTATGTGCACGTTTTCGATGTAATATCACAATACTTTTTTTGCTGTGTAATCCAAATCACCATAAACATATTTCGTTCCCAAATTTGATTCCATTTGCTTGACCAGCTCTCGATTTCTGCAAAAAAAAACTATATGTCAGCCCCTTCTCTTCTTTCTTCTTTACTCTGGAATGAGAGAGGGGTCTCAAATTATCATAGAAAAACTGCTATACCCGAAACTATCCTTTGCCAAATTTGGTTTCAGTTCTCAAGTTTTGCAATCATGCTATTTAGCTTGACAGACCTAACCATGCTTTCCAGAGCTCTGGAAAATAGAGATAAATAAAATTCTCACAGACTATGATGCAAGGGCAGACTTTATGTGAGAATGCAAATTAAAAAAAAAAATGTATTAAGTTGTATCATGTTACTAAAAGAAGAGTGTTGTGAAACTCTGACGCAGGGGAATAGTTCCTATTCGAATACAAATTTTGACGCAACGCAAAAGTTTCAAAGGCAACCAGGGATGCCAGGTGTTGAGGAGTAAAAATCTGGGCAATTTTGAAAAAAAGTCTGTGTGTGTCTGTGCATAGGGAAGATCACAAATTTGGTACTGAACAAGAAATTTGATGATGCGTGTGAGCGGGAGGAGGCTAGGTTATCCTGTGGTATTCGGGTTATTTTCGAGTAGAGAACTGTATAACAAACACTGTTTCCTACCACGTACCATGCCGATCTTATTAAAAAAAATAATTGTTTAATGAATGATTGGTCAAATACCAATGAATACAAGCGAGATTTCAGTCTAATCTGGCCCTTACGGATCAAATCCGATGCATGAATATTGATTTCATCACTAAATTTTGAAAGTCTGTAAAATCTGGGCACTCTCAGCAAAAATCTAGGCAAAATCTGTGTCTGACCAATATCTGGACGAAGGGTCAAAAGTCTTGGTTTTACAGACAAATCTGGGCACCTGGCAACCCAGAAGGCAACGCAAGGGCGATGCTCTAAGAAAACAAGGAATGTTCCTGTCGAAAGGGCACATTTAAAATAGATACAAAAATTTTGAAAAAAAAATTAAAAATTCTGTAGATAAATACAAAAAGAAGGGAACGGAAGTAAAACTCTATTGAAACTCTACATAGAAACAAGTTTATTCGAACAGTTACAATTTTGATTGATGGGAATACGGAAAAAGAAGTTGTGCAAATGAAAAATAAATGAAAAAGAGAACTATTAACCCAAAAGTTCCATAGAACAGGCTCTTAAAAGCTTATTCAGCTTTGTTACTTCAGCTCGATACTTTCATAGCCTGCAGTTAAAGCTGAGTAGAAGGCTATTCAGCTTTTGCGTAAGACCTTAAAAAAAATATTTATGAGAAAAGAATCATACTTTTCCTTGCATTGGGTTTTTATTATGCCTATTTACTTAAATTTAATGTAACTTTAACTGTGAATGAGTTTTATACTTACTAAATTGCATGCTTGAAGATTTGAACCTGAGCCAACGAGGTGAGAACTGAACACACTACCTCTGTACCAAGGCAAATGCTTAGGTGGCTGTTAGTTTTAACTTCTGTATAAAATAAACTTAGACTTATCGCCTTTTTAAAGCAGGGGATCTAGTCAATTTGGATTTGGTGGCCCACGTTTCCCCACAGTTTTTCAAAATAAAAAAAAACCCTTTTTTTTTAAAAAAAGTCAGAACTCGTAAAATTAATAAATTTAAATTTAAAAAAAAATATGCCTAACACTACCTTAAAAATGGAGAAAACCTCTTCATATTTTATTTCTTTTTAACTTTTATAATAAAGAAGTTATGAAGCAAAGAAAAAAAGTGGTCAATGATACCCCACTCTCCCCTTCATTTTTCCGGAAAAATGCTATAAAAGTAGTTGTGAGTTAATAAGGCTGGAACAAATTTCAATTTCTTCTTTTGTCACCGCCCCCCCCCCCCCCCTTCGAAATTTCCAAAAAACACGAAGGGGGAAATAAGTAAAGTTTTAAGTATTAAATAGAAAATTTGATTAAAAAATTCAAGTATCCGTAAGATAACAAGACCAAAAAACAAATTTTGGAAGATTGAAGGTTTTTCACCCTGTGTATTCATGATTTTATTGAACTTTTCGATAAATAATTACTATATTTATAGGTTTTTTGCAATAATATATTATGCAATTTTGTTGGGGGCCGCTCAAATATTACGTAACGCAATTTTTGGAAATTTTCAACCCCCCCACCCTCCTACGTAACACATTTTTATCAGATTTTCTATCAAAAATTCACAAAACGTAACAAACTGCTATACCCCCTCCCCCTCCCCCCTCTAAACGCGTTACGTAATATTTGAATGTTCCCTTGCATACAAGCTTTTGTGCAATTTATTCAAATTTATTTGTTTTTCGCATTATTTTTTATTGTACCCCCTTTCCCCCTCCCCCACGCGATGTTCCAACTCCGAGTGACCAAAGAAGGATTTGAAATTTGTTCCGGCCTTATTAACCAAAATGAAACCAACTGGTCCGAGTCCAGAAGCAAAACAGTGTGACTTTCCAAGCAAAGAAGTAATATTGTTGTAAAAATCCCAAAAAAAATAGACTAAATATTCTTTTTTTTACAAAATATGATAATTAAAAAGCTTTACAGCTTGTTAACGATTGAAATGAACACTTAAATACCCGCTTTGAAAATTTCCAACATTTTCACCAGTAAGTTTTGTCAGCGGCACAATCATGAGAACTTTTTCGCATTCACTTGTACCTTATGTGCAACTTTAAGTTGACAAAAAGTTTACGTTAAAAAAAAAGTTACATAGGTTCTCAATTGTGCCCTCATGGAAGTTCGCAGCTAAATTGATTGGTTAATATTGAAACAAATGTTTGTGTAGTGTCGGGTCTAAAAAAAGAACGTCATGATCGAAAGTTTCCAATTTTTGCGAGTGAAATGAATTATTTGCAATTTTTTGCATTTTAGGACCAAAGTAGGCTCAAGGTCCAAAGTAGGGTCACTCACCCTACCTACACAATAAATATTGATTTGGTTTGAGTATTGTTCACTCTCATGGAAAACATGTATTTATGTTTTCTTAACCTTCTATTTGATAAGACCTGGATGAGTGAGAAACCACTTTATGTGAGAAACTTCCTTGGATTTGGGTTCGACTGTAGTTGAAAATTATTTAAATTCTAACTATCAAATGATTTCAAATTTTCTCTCTTGTATTCGATAGTTAAATTTTACGACCTTACCATGTGCTGCATTTTTTCCAAATAGATAAGTTTAAAAAAATATATGTATTTCCATATCTTTTTCATTGAACGAAACCCATAACCCTTCAAAATAACACAACATAGGAACAGATATGGTACATAAAATGCCCGCCTAGAGAAGCCTAGAAACTGTATGACTGTGTGGGGTTTGGTAATTTAAATCTCATCTTGATAAAATAACTGATTCCTCTGGTTTGTCCAATGTAGTTGGTTGGCTTCTTTAGTAAAAATAATGTAGGTAAAATGAACCGGACAAATTGAATAAATTGAAGCTGTCCAGATTCGTGGGAAGTCATCAGGCCGGCTTCATGGAGGGACGGTCAACGACGGACCAGATATTCACATTACGGCAAATCCTCCAAAAATGCCGGGAACACCAAGTCCCAACGCACCATCTATTCATCGACTTCAAAGCCGCGTACGACACGATCGACCGTAATGAGCTATGGAAAATCATGGACGAGAACGGCTTTTCCGGGAAGCTGATCAGACTGATCAAGGCGACGATGGATGGAACGCAGTGCTGTGTGCGGATCTCGGGTGAATTGTCGAGTTCATTCAAATCACGCAGGGGACTTCGACAAGGTGATGATCTATCCTGCATGATGTTCAACGTGGCGCTAGAAGGTGTTATTCGACGAGCGGTGGGCGAAATGCGGGGCACGATTTTCAACAGATCCAGTCAACTTATCTGCTTTGCCGATGACATTGATATAGTCGGCAGATCATCTGCGGCGGTGGGGGAGATCTACCGCAAACTGAAACGCGAAGCAGGAAGGATTGGGTTGATGATTAATACGTCCAAGACGAAGTACATGCTGGCCTGCGGATCCGAGGCCGACCGAACCCGCTTGTCCAGTAATAACAAGGTCACGATCGACGGCGACGAGCTGGAGATAGTCGAAGACTTTGTCTATCTCGGCTCACTGGTGACCGCAGACAATGACACCAGCCGTGAGATCCAGAGGCGAATTATTAGCGGAAGTCGTGCCTACTATGGACTCCACAAGCAACTGCGGTTGAGAAGACTTAGCCCTCGCACGAAGTGTAACCTGTATATGACGCTCATTAGACCGGTTGTTCTCTACGGGCACGAGACATGGATATTGCTCGAGGAGGACCTGCGTACACTCGGGGTATTCGAGCGACGAGTGTTAAGAACCATCTTTGGTGGCGTACAGGAGAACGGAGTGTGGAGGCGAAGGATGAACCACGAGCTCGCGCGACTCTACGGCGAACCCAGAATCCAGAAGGTGGTGAAAGCTGGCCGGATAAGCAGGGCAGGACATGTTGCGAGAATGCCGGACGACTGTCCTGCAAAACAGGTGTTCGCTACGAATCCGGTAGGAACAAGACGAGCGGGGGCGCAACGAGCGAGGTGGTTAGACCAAGTGGAGCGTGATCTGGCGAACGTGGGGTGCCCGAGAAATTGGAGAACGGTTGCTATGAACCGAGTGAATTTTAGGAATTATGTTCGTCAAGTTATGTCGTGAGACGGAATACTATGTAAATAAAATAAAATAATGAAGCTTTCCATTCAGCAACGATGTTGATTTAATTATTTTTGAGATCATATACGATTGTGCTTTTTCGAGAATGAGGTATGATGCTATTTTGCTCATTTTAAATTTGTTCTAATTATAAAGAACAATTCATCTCATTGAAGTATTTAAGTTTATTCATATATGAGTTCATACACCATTGCGTCTGTTTGCGAAATTGTCACTTTCAAAATACCTATCTATCTAGAAACAGTGCCATCTTAGGCGCAGTTCAAAAGTTACAAATCAAGCAATAGGTGGCGATGTTTTTCGTAAATTTGTAACGATTTCTTTACAAGATAGCATTTGAAATTTGAAACAAGTTTCTTAAGATTTTTTGTTCGAGTGTGCACATCTGTTCATCTGTGCTGTAAGCACTATTGACGGATATGCGTGATCACAAATGATCTGTGTCGTCTATTAAGGGATTTTAATATAAACAACTCACAAGCAATATCTGATTTCAAGATGGGAATCTTCATTCAAAACTTCATCAATGAACTGGCCAGCCCCCAATCCAAAGTTGAACCATTCGTCCGGATGATAGAGTTGGTTAAACACGATCTTCACCATTGATCCCGCACCCTCCACCATTTCGGAAGCACCAGCCTTAAAGCCAATAGTAGAAATATATCTGAAGGTGTAAAACAATACGTGCATCCGCAATAATTGCCGTACGACGAGTTTGAAAAAAAAAACAGCCAAAAAGAGAAGATGCTTCTTTCGGGCAGTTTTTTTCCACCTTCTATTTGAGCTAACCTGACAGGTGTTTTTTACGGAAAATTAATTTTATTGCCACTGCTGCAGTAGAGTGATGTTTTTCGGAGAGATGGAATCATGTCGAAACGTTTTTATTTTTTTTTCTGGTGTTTGGCTACTTCTGTGTTTTTTTTTTTTTTTTCTTCGGAAGCCAAGCTATCGAATAAACATGGCCAGATACGTAGAGATGACCTCTCGGAATTTCGGAAGGCACCGTGGAATATTTTCCTCTTTTTAGGTGATACCGGGGGCTAGGAAATTGAGAGTGAAAATTTTCGCGCTTTCACTTTTTTGGTGGCGGCGTTTGGTGTTTTTTTTTTGTGTGTGTGTGCGGGAAGGAGTTTTTATCAATTGAGAGGTTTGTTTTGATGATGCTGGAAATGCAGTTGATTGTGGGTGCTTATTTTGGGGGTATAATTTGCAAATTGCGCCTAAATTGGCGTGAAGATGTAGGATAAGGTTAGTGGCACCGATTTTAGTAAATTCGATTTCATTGAACTTAGATGTGCATATTTTTGCAACGGATGACTTGTGACTACTTTTTAGTAACTAATAATAGTATAAGAATAAACGTAAATTTTTTTATTAATTCAGTTCGCTTTTAAAAAAATCTGATCTTAGATTCAAAATATGTGTTTTACTGCATGCAATCATCCTTACTTACAATAATCAACGACACACGAAGAAATCCCAAATAATGTTGAAGATCAGATAACAAACCTGAAAGAGAGAGATAAGAAGATTATCAAATTTGGAAACAAAATTAAAGACGTAATGCGACCTCCCAGAATGAGGAACAGTTTTTTCCGCAAAATCTCTACCAATTATTGTTCTCAAACGAAACAGAAATAATAACTTAATTTTTCGGTGGATAAAAAATTACAATCATCTGTCGTTGTCTGCGGGAGAGAAAAAATGCAACGAAAAATGAACGTCAAGAATGAAATAAATAAAAGAAAAGGGCCAAAAGGAGTTCAAACCCAAATGACCGCGGCCCCTGCAATTTTCGGCAAACGAGACTCCACTTTAGACGGCCAATAATCATTGGCATTTGGTACAAATGGCAGGGCACGAACCTGTAAACTGGCCGCCTTGAGGGGCTTAGCTGAGCCGCCGTTCTTAAATGGATGGCTTAGTTCTACGGGTTAAAACCAGATTCAGTATTTTGGGACGAAACTTTGGTTAAATACATGAATGAGGAAACACATAAGTTATTCGAGTTTAAAAAAAAAGTGTTCTTGATGGTACAGAGTTTGAAAATAAATTGGTTTTCAATCTCATTTGCTTCACGATGGCTTCAATATAAGCTTCTGTACCATAACAGCCATAAAGCCTACAACTGAAATGAGAAAAAAAGGGAGCTACATACAAATTAATATAATGTTTAATTACTAATCACATTTGCTAATTTAGACAGGATAATAAGATTTTTTTAACACAATGGGGAAAATAGTGTATATACCACGAGGAAATTCAATATCTTTCCTCTTAAATGAACCAAATCTATAAAAAATTACTTCCCTTTCATGAAAATGTCCAGAAACCCGATTGGACATACCTTCAGATGCCACACACGCTTACGAACGCTCCGTGCTTTTTAACCCCTAATTCCCTTATATTTTGAAAACAATCCAGAAAAACACTGATTTGGACTGAAAAATTTTGAACAAAATTGTGTGATATATTGTGTGATTTTTTTTCGAGGAATCAAGTAAAGGCAGTTTGAGCTACCATACGCTTCCCAAAACAGAATTATGGCTGATTTTACCCTCGATTCTCCTACATTAAAAAAAAAATCAGAACATTCAGAATGTTCGGATTTGATAAATTTTGAACCAAATGGGACTCATCTTAAGTCATTTTTTCCGAGGAATCTGATTAAGGCTGTTTGAGTCAGCGCACGCATCGGAAATGGAGTTACGGCTGTTTTTACCCTCAATTCCCCTACAATTGACCTGAAAATTTTGAACCAAATGAGACTTATCTAGTGTGATTATTTCTGAGGAATCAAATGAAAGCTGTATTAGCCACCGCACGCCCCTTAAACTGAAGTAATGGTCGTTTTACCCTCAATTTCTCAACATTTTTATTTTTTTTGTAGAGAAATTAATCCAACTGCGTAAGTTGAAATTTCAGGGACTAGCTAAGATGAAAATTGATGTTGAAAAATATGCGAAAAAAATTGCCTTGTCTCTCGGTAGGACTTGAACCCACATCTTGCGCCTTTCCGGGGCCCATGTATTAACATTCTACTACAGAAGACAACCTGGCGTATGAATATTTTACTGGTTGAGTGTCGATGTCTATCGGAATGAAGGGAATTGTTCTCCCATGTGATCATCATCATTTTTCGTGGTCATTTCTCTACAAAAAAAAAAAGTTTCGCTGACTGATTTGTTAATAAAGTTCAGATAAATATTGTGCGGACTGGAAAAATATACACCAAAAGAGACCTATCTAATGTGTTTTCATACGAGGAAACAACATAAGTAACAATTTTAGCTTTATTATTGTCAGCAAAATTTCGTTAGAGCTATAGCATTTATCTTAAGGTTGCCAGATTGCCCAATTTTATCCGGGTTTGCCCGGATATTTCATACAAAAATTGGGAATAGTCCGGCCCGGCCCGGTTGCCCGGATTTCATTGGAAATGCCCGGATGTTGCCCGGATTTATTCACTTTATTTGGCAAATCTTCTTATTTTTGTCTTAGAATAAATTTTATAAGGCCTATTAACTTTTAACAAGTATTTATGAGCCGAGGGTCTTTTTTACATTTGGCTTACTACTAGGGGTTGGAAAGGGTTTGAGGATGAAGGAAGGATTTTGGGTAGGTTGGGATTCTTAGCGGTATCACTTTGCCGGAGAGTGGCAGAAGATGGTTTCTCAGGCGCACTATTTCCAACCCTTGCTCCACTTAAGGAGTCTGGAGGGAAACGTTGAGGAGAGGTCTTTTTCCGAGGTGGTGAAGCGACTGTTAGATGGATGGCTGGTTGTCCAGAGGCCGAAGTCAAGTGATCTCGTTTTTTTTTTTTTGTTGTTTTGTTGTTCCTTCTTGAATTTGCTGCTTCTGGTGAGTTTGTGGAGTTTCGTGAGTTGATTGTTGTACGTTTCCAGTTCGGGTGACTTTCGCATAGCTGTGTGTGCTGTTTGTAGTTCTAATTTACTGACGGGCTGCAGTAATGGGAATATTTTGCTCAACACTCATACGAAGAGTAGCAGATTCCTCTACCCATTTGGGGCAAGTTCGTTCGGATGGCGAGTGATCGCAAGCTTTGCAAGTGTGGCAGAATTTTGTGCCGGAGCATTCACTGCTGTCATGATTGGAGTTACTGCATATTCTACATCTGCGTTCGTTTTGGCAACGTTTCTTTGGATGATCGTATGTGAAACAAAGTCCACATAGTAATGGTTGAGGGATATATACTCTTGTACGGACTCACAAGAGTCCAAAGTTTACGTACTCTGGGATAACAGTACTATTTATAGTTAGCACCAACGTTGGTGTACCGCTGATGCCTGTTGATGTTTTTTTGTTATCCGTCTTACCTCTGTTATTTTCTGGGATGATAGTTCAGCGAGCAGTTCTTTTTCACTCATGTCTTCGGCTTCGTGACATCTTACCACGAACTTACGATGCATCAAATTTGGGTGCCTTCCAATTTCTATGGGGGTTCCGTCCAGAAGCTGCTTCAATTGTGCCAAATGTCTTGCTTGGTCCTTGTTTCGTATTTTGATCACGTACCATTTCCGAACATGATCAAAAAATGCGCCTTCAACTTTTCCCGATTGCTTCTCAATTGATTTTCCAACCACACCACGGGTTTGGAAGTTTGTGTCCTTGCTTTGCAGATAAAAACAGATAGTAAAGGCGTCCATGTAGGTTCTGAGGATCGAGCATTCCGGTATTATGCGGTCCGGATGGTCTCCGAGAGACGGACTCATAACTTAGTTCTCACAAAACGTCAGCACACATCCAAAAGGGGGTCGTTAGCCTTTTAGGAAAGAATCAAAAACGCGACCGATCTTGCCAAAGGCTGAGAGGGAACTGTATTTGGCAAATAAAACAAAAATAAAACAAATTGTGTTGCAAAAATTGATAATATATGCCTCCAAAACGAAATTTTTGAGCAAGATTTATAAAAAATAATCATGAAAGGTTTTTGGAAGCCTCTAATACGATTTAAAATCTGTCGATGTACTTTAATGAAAAAACTTTTTTTAAATATTTTTTTCTTGATATTTGTTGAGAAATTTTTGGGTTTTGACAAAATTTGCCCGGATATTGCCCGGATTTCGGTCGTCAATTTTGATATCTAATGCTCGGATGTTGCCATGTTTTGTCCGGCTCGGATAGGTACTGAAAAAATTCTGGCAATTTTAATTTATCTTTATAAAAAGCTTAAGCGCAAAAGCACCAGAATTCTTATTATGCTAAAATTTGCTCAACAAAAGTCATCATGACTAATTTTTTTTTATCTTCAATTGAATCATGCTGGCGAAATTTGATCACCTAAGCACTTATGAGGCATTTAAAAATATGTTAGCAATTTTAGTTTTTTTTTTGCAATTATGTGAGGGCTCCGCACCCAAAATAATTTTCACTTAAAAAATAAGTGACATCTGTAGTAAATTCTCGCCATACGTAATTTCATTTGAATTTTAAGTGATGGGTCAAGTGAATTCACTTAAGTGACCGGTCAAGTGAATTACACTATGACGTTCGAGTGAAATTTATCTGAATTTCTAAGTAAGTTTCAAGTTAATTAGGGGCCGTTCACATACCACGTGGACAACTTAGGGGGGGGGGGGGGGGGAAGAGGGTATGGAAATGTCCACGCTTGTCCACGGAGAGGGGGGTAGGGGTTTGGGTCATGTCCACGTGGACATACTTTCAAAATATTTTCTAAATGTGAATAAATATTCAGATGTTCAAATCAAAATCTTTAAATTGCAAGCTTTCCAGTTTAAGTTTTAACAATAAGTTGCTGCTAGAAAGCAAGTGATAATTATAATAATTTAGAAATCATATATTTATATCAGGAAATTCTTATTCGTTTTTTTTTAATCAGCCATTTCAATAACAAAGAGTAAAAAAGTGGTGTTTTCTAACTTTCAAATTATTGGTATTTAAAAAAAACTATTTCAAATCTGTCCACGTGGACATCCGGGGAGGGGGGTAGGGGTTTGCCAAATGTCCACGCTTGTCCACGGAGGGGGAGGAGGGGGTCAAAAATCTCATTTTTCTGTCCACGTGGTATCTGAACGACCCCTAACACCTTTAAATAACTTTTTCTCCCATCACGTTTAACACAAACTACCGCCAAAATCGCCTATTAAAGAATTGGGAAAATCCAAATCCAGCACAAGCTGCTCTTTAGAATTTGCCATTTTGAACTCTGAAAATAAACACAATTACAACCCGACATTCACTTGAAATTCAAGTGATGGGGAAGTGAATATTTTTTCTCACTTCAAATTCAAGTGACGACTGAAGTGAATGTGGATGAATTCACTTGCAATTTAAGTGACTGCCAAGTGAAATGTATGTGTCGCACTTGAATGGAAGAAAATCAGTGGATCCTTGTTTTAAAGTGAAAAATCATGTGTATTTTAAGAGTGAATTTGGGTTCAGTGCGAATTATTTTCTATTTTTTCCAGTTACCATGATGGGTGATGAACGGTGGTTGCATTATTGAGGATCTGGTAAAATAAATAACAGAAAAGCAAATTTTTAACCATGTTCTGGGCATATTTTTTACTGCCAGTCAAGATTTTAGGTAAAATGTGTATGAAATAGTATCTTGAAATAAATGTGCCTCTGCGTCTAATCTTTAGTGTAACGAAATTTTAATTTTAATTATTTTATTTCAATGGACAAAAATCAAATTAAAAATATTTCACGAAAACCCATTTTAATTGAATATAATTTCAAAACATGACATTACGGCACCGAAAAATACTTGACATCGTAAATCCATCAACATGGCGTCAATTTGTACCCTTCGATTTTGCAATCAACATGGCCGTTAGTCAGTTAAATGCTTCATAGCATTATTTTGGTCAGATAAATGGATAATTAGTATCACAGAGAACAGAGGTCGGGCTGGAGCTCAAATCTTGTGTAAAAATGCCAAGCGTTATTTTAAAGAAAAAAACAGCTCAGCATATAGCCACTAGATGTCGTTAAAAACATACTTAACGAGGATTTGTTTATTTTCGTTAAACATGCACGCTTAGGTAAAAATCACTTTCAAGCATTAATGTACAACCTGTCTGAACATTTTTGAATGGATATTTGGTATTTAACATCCATCGCATGAACTTATGAAATTAAATAAAAAAATAGAAAATTTTCATTTTGTATACAAACGACAAAATTTTAGATGGCTTACTTACTTGATCGACAGTCGAAAAGCTATCGATTCAACGTTTTAAAGGTATGGCTGTAAAATCTTTATCTTTTGTTTGCATTTTACTGTGCAAACTTTATCCAACTTGATGAACTATAATCATCTACAAGAAAAACACAAATTTTCTTCATATATTGATAGAAAGAAGTATTGATAACACAGGTTTACCAAATTTACTTTTTCCGAGATGCACATAGTAGTGAACCTTCATATAAGAGAAGCGACATCTGATCCCTCTTAAAATAAAACATGTGGCAACATCGCCGAAATCTTGGACAAAAAAATCCCCAGCTCTGTTTTCTGGCTCAATGTTCAAGCTCTAAAGTGAACGCTCCTTCAATCCAACAAAACAACATTGAACTCGATGCCCGAAGGATCGCGATAAACGGTATGAATGACTTGAATTTCGTTAATAATCAGTTAGTTTTCTAACTAGAAACACGATTCACCAAAGCATTGAAAAAAATTGCACCTAATCATAAATTCATATGACCAGCTAAAAAATTATCTGTTTGAACTATAACAACAATCACAATACCTTCCTTGGTTGAGTTTTCAATAAGAAAGGTAAAAGCTCTGCGACAAAATGCTCGGATCGATTGGAATCGATTTTGACAGTTCTTTTGCTCGATTGGAATTTTGTGTTTCAGATGTCACTTCTCTTATATACAGGTTCACTAGCACATAGTTATGACTTTGGGCTTGTGATATAGCTCAGTTGGCAAGTCTGTTGTCTCCTGAGCCGATGTCCGCGAGTTCGAGCCCAAGAGTAAACATCGAACACAGTTGTACCGGGTAAGTTTTTCAATAACGATCCGCCAACTGTAACGTTGATAAAGTCGCGAATGCCATAAAGATGGTAAAACGACTATAATCGAAACAAAAAAAAAAAAAATAGTTATGACTTATTTAAAGGCGTCTTTGGTTTTTCCTTCTATGGGCTCTCGTTTTTTAAAGTTTTATCTTTTGAAGCAAAATTGAAATCCTTGAAAAAAAATGTAGACCTAAAAGCCACGCAACGCATATAGGAAAAATAAAGAAACCTTAATTGATTAGAGGATAACAAATTGATTCCAAATTAGTCTGTTTTCATAAAGGTGTGTTGGTTTATAAGTTACAAATGATTAATTTACTAGAAACTAATGAATTTGAGCATTTCCAAGCGCCTAAATTTTAGAATTCAGAACACCAGACCAATTTGTTTTGAATCGTAGGAAACAAAAATGATGCTTGCTGTGTAAGTTTTCAACAGTATTCAAAAACAACCATTGAATGATTGTATGATTTGAACTGATGAAAACACACATTTGAGCTTCAGGATTCAAACCATTCAAACTCTAGCCAACTATTTGTTTATGAATCGATTCCTACAATAACAGTTAATGTAAGTAAATTGTAAAATTAGTTAAAAAATTGAAATCAGTGAGAAAATTGGAGCGTGTGAAACGCAAATTTTTATGTAAACAACAATTTTCGACCACGTGGCGACGAAAATTCAAAACATTATCAGGTATGCCAATTTGATGAAAATTTCTTTTTTCCTTGAAAATCTTGGGCCACAATTCGATTTACATTACTTTGCGATTTTGAATTCCTCTAAAGAAATGCTATCTAGTGTAATGATACCACACCCAAAATAATCTGCACGTTGCGGCTACGTGAAAAACTACATAATTTTTATCCAATTGATTTTCACGTAGATGCTACGCAATAAATTTGTAAACGCGCCCCTATAAGAATCGGTGTAGAATGAACATCAACTAAAATTTACGTGATTTTTTAGATTGTCCGACATGATGTGAGAATGAAAGATTCGTGAAATTTATTAAGTATTGAAATGTAATTTGGATTGATTTGCTCGCTGTTTTTTTCTTTTTATTTTAATTTAAAAAAAGAAGTCTCTTTTTGAAGAAGTTTATTCCAAATTTTATTTTACGCAACACTTTATAGCGAAAAAATCTGCAACAATCTGCATTTCGGGCGTGGTTCAATTATGTAACCCTGCGAAGAAATGAAATAAAAAGATGAATAAATAAGAATGAATTTTCTGAATAGTGAATAAGTTACCTTTACCGGATCGGTCGAGAATTCGTTTTCTCATAACACCAGGAAGGCACTTGAATTTACGCAAACCGAACACCAACCTACCGCAAAGGGATGTTCCGTGGTCTGAAAAAATAAAACAATTTAGTTGATTATGAATTTCAATGTTACTGTCAAAATCAACGGTAAATCTATTCGGCCACGAATCCCGAATATTGCGGCAACTTACCTTACAAATAATCCTGAGACAACTGACAGAAGCCGCGGTTTTCGGTGTAATACTAACGAAAACTATAAAACACAACTTTCTCAACCGTTTTTCCAGAACAAACAAAGTCAGCTGCCTGACCTTTTCTTATAAGAACTGGAGAGAAAAAAAAGACTCGAACCGATTTAGAGCATCTACTTGATTTTACGTGAAATTCATAAGGCAATTATGTGGAAGTAAAGTAGTTACTACCAGGGCGCACTTGAAACACTGTGGTTATACAAGATTCACGTAGAATCGATATGATGCAACTAAAATTTAGCTTACTTGAAAAATCCCGTAAAAAAAATTTCCAAATTATTTTGGGTGCAGATTGGCTGGATTTACTTACGAGCTTACGCGGATTTTCAAAGAAAAAATTGAGGAAAGCGAGGTTTGGGGTGGTATGGATTTCGAGGAAAAAAGCTCAGTTTTTACCAGGATATATCCACAATTTTGGCGAAATCAAAACCAAAAGCTCTAATAAAACTAACGATTTATGATTTTTGCGTCAAATAACAATTTTTGCCTAATCAAATTGAACTTATAACCATTTTATAAAATCATAAATAAGATCAATCCCACTGATCAGCCCGGTTTTTAATTCTAAAAATTTTGAGTTCCAATGAGCGGATTTTGCAAAGATTTCTGGTGAAAATGTCCGGGTTTGTTCGGCCTGGATACGTTCTGGAAGGGTGAATCATGTGACATTTTGGATTTTGTCACTGTCTTAAATATATCCAAAACCCCTCTTAGATTTCACATCCAATCGAATTCCAATTCCAATCGAAATTCAAAGTCCTTCTAAAAATTAACTAACTATTATATTGGTAGTGTTTTAGAAAATTGAGGATTAGTTGCGTAAGACTAAAAGCAGTTTAAAAAAAAACACCTGGCACCCCTGTTGAGTTACGGGGGTTCGTTTAGTTTTTTTTTCACTTAGCAATCAGCACCATCTAGTGGCTATATGCTGAGTAATATTTGAACAAAATACTAACGTATTTGGATTCAAATTCATACACACGTTTTCGGCTCATTTTTGTTATGGGCCAGACCTCTGTTCTCTGTGTTAGTATTATAACGGTTTTTTGAGGGCCGTATGAAAAGCTAAAATTTGACGTTTCTCTCGCAAGCCAACCAATTTCACGAGTTGGATGAGTTCCTCATTTCTAAGTTGTTAATCATCAGTACAGTAAATGAAATAGAAAGGGATTGGGTTTGAATGTCCGGTGGAATGAAACCATGAGTGAAAGTTGAATTTCATTGTCTGGTGCCATCTTGAAATCTAAGATGTTGGCTTTCGCTTAGCTTCAAAGTGCTGTGAAAGATTAAAAATTGCATGAAATCCCCATAATATTGGTATTGGGTGAAACGGCTAAACAAGTATAAAGCTAATTTCACTTTATGAAATGAATTTGCGGCTTTATCGGTGAGGGTTAAAGAGTTGAAATGAAAGACGGATAGAAGATCAGAAGAAAATTCTAAGGTGGTGAAAAGAGCGAAGAGCATTTGAAATAGAAGCTTGACCACATGCTAAATTCTTTGTCCCGCATCAATTAACTGTATTGAAGAAGTAGTACCCAATAGAGAAGGCACTACATTTTTCGATACAGTTAATTATGGATGGTTCGACCGCCATGTGAGTGTGCACATGTGCCGAACTGACAAAAAATTTAGCATGTGGTTGCTCTGTTAAGTCTTCTATTGTGCGATAAAGCCGCAAATTCATTTCATTAAACAAATTCACGGTGATTTCTCCTCTTAAAATAATAAAAATAATTCGGCTATAAAAATCAATTACAAAACATCGTTCCGATAATCGAAAATAGTTAGGCCAAGATTTCTGACCGTTGGCCGTATGCGACAACTCAATCCAGTTGGAACATCCGCACAAAACGAAAATAAGAAATCTAACTAGCCATCGATGGAACGATATCGGACAATAGAAGACTTAACAGAGCAACCACATGCTAAATTTTTGGTCCGTTCGGCACATGTGCACACTCACATGGCGGTCGAACCATCCATAATTAACTGTATCCATAATTAACTGTATCGTACCTTCTCTATTGGGTACTACTTCTTCAATACAGTTAATTGATGCGGGACAAAGAATTTAGGATGTGGTCAAGCTTCTTTTTCAAATGCTCTTTGCTCTTTTCACCACCTTAGAATTTTCTTCTGATCTTCTATCCGTCTTTCATTTCAACTCTTTAACCCTCACCGATAAAGCCGCAAATTCATTTCATAAAACAAATTCACGGTGATTTCTCCTCTTAAGCTAATTTCACTTTCTAACGCCATTTTAAATTCAAGATTGCTTAGTTTTAAAATGCTGTTAATTACTGAAACTGTGAAAGGACTAAACGATTAGAATTCAAATTTCGCTATCTCACGCCACTCAAGATGGTTACTTCCGCTGATATTTGAAATGCTGTAAATGATTGAAAATCTCATTCAATATTCATGCGATTTTCAGTGATTCACAGCACTTTCAAGTTAAGTGGAAACCGCCATCTTTGATTTCAAAATGGCGTCATAAGAAGAATTCGATTTTTAATCGTTTAGACCAGGGGGGTGACAATCTGGTTCTTCTTGCGAACAAGAATCTTTTTCTTTTTTTCCATCGGGAGAAACGTTTATGGTGTTTTCCTCTCAAAGCAGTACTGAGTTGAAAAAGTCAAAATTTCAACCAATGAGGGATCAGAATGATGGTTGTGTTAGTGTGCAATCATTCATAATTCTCTAGGATTTGACATCTAGTCCGGTTCTTTGACAGCAAAATGTCAGGTTTGTTATGGGCCCACAAAATCGTGGGCCCGTAATTTTGATGGTTGTCAAAATCAATGACAAAGGATAGGGCTGTCACTCCCCTGGTTTAGACCTTTTTCGCAATACCCATAGTTTCATACGATTTTCAGCGATTTAAAGAATTCTGAAGAGCAGCATAAGCTGCAATATTGGGCTTCAAGATGGCATCAGGTAGAGAGATTTGTCATAGTCTATTTTAGCCCTTTCAACTTAAATCCATATTATAAGGGTTTCAAGCTATTATCAGAAATATACAGGTATGAAAAGAATAGAATTCAAAATGTTGTGACTTTTATCTATTTACAGCATTGTCAAGTTAAGCGGATGAAACCATCTTGGATTTTAAGATGGCGTCAGACTAGCTTGAAAATCTTAATTCATTCAAATGGATGGCGAAACTAATTTAGGATTATTTTACCAAAGAAAAAAGATCAGTCATGGGTCATGCCATAACAGAAACATTCCTATCACACGCATGTGAAAACCACGATTATTCCCACGATGTAATGTTATGTAAATAAAATTAAAAAGTCTTATTTCTCTTTTTGTTTATGTTATAAATTCCATTTGCTAACTAGTGTTTGTGACATGGAATATAGCATATTGAAAATAAGCTTGGCAAACTAAAATTCCTTAAAATTACCAAAATTTGCACTGGTGATCTTTTTTATGAGCTAGAAAAACCATCATTTCATGAACGGAACATTGGAGATCTCTATAATCAATGACATAGTGTATAAATTTACCAAAACAATCAATTCATAGCATGCTTATTTTTCGAAAAAATCTCAATTTAACGACATCTAAGAAAAAGAATGGGTCACTAGTCGCTATTTTTGGCTCATGACTATGATTGGCGTCGGACCACAAAATTCTACTTCTACTCGTTTAGCCCTTTCAATAAAAAAAAAACAAAATAGAGCTTTCCAAATTGCTGGCAACAATGGTAAAAATTCACAAAAGTTCTGTCATGAAGGTGTATTTTCTAAGACAGAGGTGCCAGGTTTCCTGATGAATCAGGATTTGTTCTGATTTTCGAGAGACCATGCTGATTTTAAAAATTGTCCTTAATTATCCTGCTAATTGAAAAATGGTCTTCAAAATGAACTGAATTGTAATGATTTTCAAAAAATATCTAAATTTTAATTGAACTGTAGTAAAATCATGAGGATTTCGTGCAAATCTGTAATAAAATAGTTTAACCGATGATAATCTTCGGTTCAGATGATATTGAAATGGTAATTTTTTCAAATTGACTGCAGGCCAGGTAATATACAACTTGCTTCTATTGCATAAATTAAGTCGTCTACATCCCTTGTTACGTCCATTGTTACGTCTTCATTTATGCAATTTAAACAGAATTAGTGGTGTCCCAAAAATCCTAATTTTTTTCCTCATGGTGTCCTGATTTAAAAAAAAACACCTAGCATCCCTGGTCTAAGATCATTTTTTTAGGACAGTACGTAGTTTTGAGCTGAAGAGAGTTTTAAAATAGACCCCGTGAAATAATTAAACACTAGTTTACAGTATTTTTCAATAAAGTAACCTAAAGATCATTTTTAAAATTGATTCAAGCGCTGAGTCCAAAAATGAAACAAATAAAAATCAGTTGAAAAGTTTTTTGAGTTATGCTTAAAAAAAAAGAATCATGGAAAAAAATAAAAGCACTTGTGCTTAGACTAAAATATCTTGGACTGCATTGCAAATGTCTATATGAAACTAATATTTCAAGTGGTTATTCATCAAAATCGGTTGAAAATTGAAAAATTTATGGTTTCCCTACTGTCACAGTAGTAATTGCCTATTTAATGATTTATCGAGGCACTGAGGAGCTTCTAATCTAAGTATAGGAGGAATAAAAAAATACTAATCTCACAGGCTCCAAGCACACTGTTCATTAACCGTCACATGCCGAATTTACGTAAATATTAGGTTCACGATTTTTTTGTTAAATTATATAACCTGTGTGAAGTTATGCTCACCAGGTATTTATTTGAATATTTTTTTTGCATTTATTTAACGAGGGTATGTAACATAAGTTTTTACCCTTCACCCTTAAAACTAATTGTTATTTTAAAATAATTTACACTATGATTATAATTTTTCAATGAGTTTGGTGTCATTTTAAAAAGCAATTAGTAATTTTGTCCTACTCACATCACCATACATTAAATTTTCCAGGCATTTATTTGAATAAACAACAAATAGTATATCACAAGTTACAGCATTTTTGTTAGATTTTTTAAATTTAGATCTAGGTATCTAGATTTTATTTTAGTTTTTATCTCGTTGAGAGCATGAGTTTCGTTTTTTGTATTTGTTAAGCTAGGTTTAGTTAAAAATAAATTAAAATAAAGAAATCCATGTTTTTATAAACCTTAACTGTAGAAACCTATTTTCAACACGTTAAACTTTTCTTCACACGATTTGTGCTCTTCAATCAGAAATAAATTTTGAAAAAAATTGTGCATCAACAAAAAGGTACTTGCGAAATGTCATAAATTAAAACCAATAATTGTGTCAGTAGACCCATAAATTTCCTATCTGTTACGCGGAATCTTCTTCTGAATTTTAAGCCCGTTCATTCCGAGGCACGATGCCCATTTCCATAAGCTCGTGACTGTAGAAAGTAACACCTTCGAAAAATCTCCGGGAAAATTAAAAGCTGCTCACATAACCATTGACCTCGTGCAAATTGGGCAGAATCGACCGAAAACCAATCTACTCAACCTTCCATTCAAAACAAGTGGCTGCATCCAATATGCAATGGCCTCGGTTTGCGATTTTTTTTTGTAAACTTTACTTTACTTTTTGACAACTGCGCGTGACCTCTTATTACGGCACTTAGCGTAAATCTTTTGCGCATAAAACTGGACCCGAGATGCCCCGCTGATTTTTCTTATTTCACGAGATGCAACTGGGAACAGCTGCTGAATGCATAATGGCTAAATAAGTTGGAACGTCAACTGGCCGTGCACTTTGGTCATTTTTTTTGTAAATCGAATCGAATGATAAAGCAATTTGGGCAAGTTGCAGTTTGGCGATCGGCAACCCTTTTGCAATCTCTCAGAGTGTTCCCGAGCAGACTTTTATGCCAAAATTATAGCAAATTTTGCTATCACGCCCTGAGAGCCCAACTTGCTTTCATTTTGCTTGACATAAGGTGGTACACAGCAAAAATGAGAGCAAAGATTTTCATACATGGTTAGCAAAGTGATGCCTAATTTTGCTAAAACTGAGACCTTAACTACACCTCGATTTCTGAGAGCTTGGAGAGCATAATGATGTCAATATAAGGCATCACATAGTTCCCGGTAATAGCAAAATTTGAGATCAATATGCTCTCGAATTTTCCAAAATATGACAGCAGAACGAGGTGTAGTTAAAGCTTCAAAACATGCAAAATTTGGCATTATTGTGTATACGTTTTTAAATGTTTTGTATTCATTTTTGCAGTGTTCATTCATTTACCTTAAGTAAACCAAAATATACAGAAATTTGACTGTCAAGGCGTGATAGCTAAATTCCATCCCGAGCAGACTTTTATGGCAAAATTATAGCAAATTTTGCTATCACGCCCTGAGAGCCAAATTTGCTCTCATTTTGCTTGACATAAGGTGGTACACAGCAAAAATGAGAGCACAAATTTCCATACATGGTTAGCAAAGTGATACCAAATTTTGCTAAAACTGAGACCCCAACTACGCCTCGTTTTTCGAGAGCTTGGAAAGCTCAATGATGCCAATACAATTTCATTTTTACTATTTATCACATTATGTCAAGCATAATGAGAGCAAATTTCACTGTTTAAGGCGTGATAGCAAATTTTACAACATTTTTACCATAAATATATACTCGGATAATTTTTTAACCTTATATATTATAAAAGATTACGCGGGTCTGCTATAAAGACTGATCGGGATATTAAAAACATTTCAATGTCCATATTATGAATATCGCCTTCAATGTTCATTACATACGTAAAGGCGATTTTCACTATGTACAGTAATGCACCTATCACGCTAAACTTTGGTTAGTGAAAATCGCCTTAACTTATGCAATCACAAGTGGTGACGATATTCAAAATACATGACCGTGGCCAATTATAGGAAAAATTTCGCATTTTCTTATACAAGGAATTATTGTACATTAGAAAAGAAATTTTGTTTATGTTACCTAACCAACTCCGTTTTAAATTTTTTTTCACGTAGTCAAGAAAATATATGTGAGGGTTCGATGGAAGTTGCGACCGCTATCTCGGATCTTCCGTAGCAAAAAATCTCATTCAAAACAAATATTTGTTTGTTTTTCGTTCATTTGATTATTATTTTCATACAATAACTGATGCATCAAAATTATCAGTTTCCATATTGGAAGTGTCCATATTGGAATGATTGTTATATGATGATTTGAATGTGCGTTTCGGGTCATTGACCCGAAAAGCTTTGGAATAAAACGTTTTTTTCTTATTTCAAATAGTTTTTTTTGCAATTTTGTCATATTTTTCAATTTTGATTTTAATAATTTTTCGTTTGAACGAAAATTACAAAAGTTTAAAGAATTTACATACAAAATATATGGACATTGCGCTATCTATACGAAACCAAAAAGAATGATTTTAAGGAAGATACATTTTTTAAAAAGTTGCAAGAAAAATAATGTTTGATTAATTTTTTTAGACATTTCGATTCAAAATGAGATCAGATTTAACATGCAGCATTAAAATTCACAATTCAGAATGCCTAACTCAAATTACAAACTTCAAACCCAGTACTAAGAATTTAATGCATAATTCAGAAGCGGAAAACACAGTTTTTAATTCAATATTCAGAATGAAAATCATTATTCAAGATTCAGAGGTTGAGAGTTAAAACTTTATAGTTATGAATTCGGGATTCAAAATCCAGAATCCAAAACTCGGATTCAAGATTCAAATTAAGACTTATCATTCAGATTAAATTTCTTTTCAAATTGGTACTTTATATGTGAATGATATGCACTTAACAATTTTTTTGAAAACTGCGCACGTATTTCAATTTTAAAGTTATTTCATAAAATTTTGTTCTTTAAACGCCTGAATTTATTTTATTAAAAACCTATAAACTTTGAAAAAACAACACATTGATAATGAAAAAAACAAAATTGTTTCCCTCATACAACAACTCACGTAGTCTATATGAAGGCGTTTAAAATGTGTTTGAAATTGTTGACCTCAATGTAACACACAGAATTGGGACAAGGTGCACAAAACTTGATCAAATTTAAATCTACATACATATACCGACCAATAATTGTGCTGCAGTTGCCATTTTTTAACTAACATACTGCCCTACTCGCAAAACTAACAAACTCATATTGTTTGCTATTCTGATCAGTACAGGACATTTCAAAGGCAAAAATTTCGGGGCAATGAAAGAAAATTTTTGTGTCTTACCAAATAATATCGAAACCAGGTGAAAATCCTCGTACTATTGTTGATGGATTCAGTGGGTCCATCCACCGAATGCGCAGATTGATCTGTGACTTTTCATTCCAAGAGAATCCATTCGTTGGCTTAGTCACAATTCCGTTCTGTTGTTTCTATTGAAAACCCGCAAAGAAAAGGCGACGACTGTTTGGATCCTGAGAAGTCCACGTCGACTAATATCAGCTTTATTCACGAATCACACATTAGATGCCCTAAAGGAACATCCGTCTAACTCTTAAACCGATGGATGGTTGACTATGCAGACTACCGAGCTGGGTTCAATTGATTTCGAACAAATTCCAGGGTTTATTGTGGGATGTTCATACTATGAACTACTGCGAGCGACCAGATGCCGATCCTTAAAGAACGATAAAAATAAATTTAAAAAATACATTACCCTGCCAAGAATCTTGTCTTACCATGGCATCTGTTTTCCGGAAACCTGGTCGGAGAAATCCGAGATCTAAACGATAATCTGTTTGGAACATTTCGAAATATTTCGGTGCGTCGTGCGTTCCATATAATCCCGACAACACACTGCTCCTTGGCATCAACTATCTTTAGCACCGAACGCATCTCTGCAAAGATAAATTTTTCTATTTCGCGGATTATATCACGGCGGAACTCCTCAAATTATAAAAACATCAACCAGGAGTAGAGAAACACAAATTCAAAACAACACTGACACTGATATTTTGTTTTAGTCAATGAATGGTTTAATTTCAATAATAGAAGGATCGGCAACTAAAGCTATACATCCATCAGTTTTTTCTTCACATTGTTATGCATTGAATGCATGTATGTACAATTCGAAATAAAAAAAAATGTGTCTTCGATCAATTCAAAATATTAGAATTTAAGGATAGCAAGATTTGTGATATGATAAATTTATTCAATAATTCCTGCTAGACTAGATTTTGTATTTCGAAATATGTACAAAATAAAGTAATCAGCAGTAAGTTGTTAAACTCGATTTTGAATTTCAAATGTTAAAAAGTTTTATGTTCCTGAGTTCTTAGAACCACAAAATTTAAAGCATTTATTCTTCATTCCAACATACTGTTGAACTCTAGTATTCGGAAAAAACTTAAAAAAAAACCTGGTAAAGCTTATCGACTTAATTTCAAAAAAATAATAATAAATTGAACATGTATATATTTCATTCATGTCTCACAATCAATCTTATATCATCAATATCGGTCATCGTTTGCGGCCATAGAAACGCCAATAAACTAGATGTCAAACACCCCCAAAAATTTGAAAGGAAATTTTGAAAAAAAAAAATTTGTGGATAATATAAAGTTTTGATTAAAATTTTTTGTTTTTTTTAATTTATAATTTTTATTCATCAAAGAATCTCGAAAATTTTTCGCGAATCTACAAAATATTTTAAATACCGTATTGACACGTACTTTTGCTATCGCCGGAAAATTAATAGTGAAGCATGCTATCAAGTTGATGTTATTGTTTTCTGTTTTTCTCAGTTTACTGTGTTTAAATTATATTTTTCGTATCATATATTGATTTTAATATTTTTAGTAAAAAAAATTACAACAACAACAACAACATAATCTTTTTTTTTCAAACATTGGAGAGATATCAAACATATAATGCTCGAACTTAGATTATATGTATGTTTATAATTTTTCAAAAATATGGTTACCTCAATAGTGCCTAGTTTAGCTATGAAATTAAATTCGATACTATAGTATAGGTACTAAATAATCTCTAAGTTTTAAATTCCTAAAAATAATCCCCAATTTAGTATTTGTTTTCAATTGTAAATATGCATCAAACGTAATCTTTCCTCGATGAAAAACACAACACTAAAATACGCCTGTGTGGTATGAAAGCTAAATTTGGTCCCAGTGTGCTATCATATAAAATTTTTATTTCAAATTTTTTTTTTTAAATTGCAAATATGTTTTTTTCAATACCTGAATGATGCTTAATTTTGCTATCAAAATAAATCCAACATCACATTATGCTTCCAATTTGCTGTTGATACCTTATTTTGGTCTAAGCTTACTATCAATCTAGTATTTTTGAAACCACATTAATGCCTAATTTTGCTATCGTGTATAATTCAACAGCTAAATATACTCTCAGTTTGCTATTGACACTTCATTTTAGTATCAGTTTGCTTTCGATTTTGCCATCAAAGTCTGCTCGGGTTGATTCTTGAAAAAAATGAACGGTTCAATTTTCTTCACATTAACTGAATGAATACTTCCAACAGAGCAATTAGAATTTAAAAATTTGATTCTCAAGTTTTACTTCGAACGTGATTGTTAAAATTTGTTCCTTAATTTTCCCCAAAAACTGAACTTGTCTAGCTAATAAATTGCATCACACTGCCGCTCAATCGAATCTGTTTCAACTTATGATGAACCCCGGGTGGAATTCGAAGGCTCCCAAAAGTCAACTGGCTGCCCGAAAAATGTTGATAGCACTGAAAAATTGGGTTGATTTTATTGGCTGGGTGGGAGCATGACCTCCTCCCGAAAAATAAAATAACCCATCGCTGCGAAATTTCACGACATCATACCTTCAGCCGAGGAGGAGAGGTGAAGTCGAAATGCGCCAAAGCGAATGAATTAAATTTTATAGGTTTGAATAATGGTATGCACGGGTCAGATATCTTTAACAAGTCAAGTTGAGCCATTACGAAATGAAGCTTTTGGGGATCGTTTTCAGAATGAGATACAATTACCCTCATCAATAAAATGAAAACGAGCTGGTATCGTTTTGAAAACATGATGAACCTAGTTAATTTTTTTTTATTTGAGTCGTGTTTTCCTCTATGTTTTTAACTTACATCTGAAAAAGTTTTGCCAAAAAAATTTTTTTTTTTCGTTTTGAACAACTAAAATAATGGCAAGCAAGCCAGCAATATAGAAAAACCCGCGACTATAGGACTAAGTATTGAATCCGGTAAAAAATTTTGTACTCTTGTAAGAAGATTATTTTTAGTTACAAAGAGATGATTCGTCTCAAGATTGTTTTAAATGAATTTAAATAAACGAATTTATATAAATTGGCATAAAATCTGGCACAGTTTCACAGAAGAAACAAAAATAATGTTGTTTTTTTTTCAGATAAAATATTCAAGTTACTCATGCAAACTAAAAACTTCAAAATTACTCAAGTGGAAGTTCCTAAAAATTCTGAAAAAATTTTTTGTAATTTTTGAAATTTTGGTCACTTTCGTATTTTTTGTAATTTTTGTATTTTTTGTAACTTTTGAAATTTTTGTAATTTTTTAATTTTGTAATTTTTTTAATTTTTATAATTTTTGTAATTTTTGTAATTTTTGTAATTTTTGTAATTTTTGTAATTTTTGTAATTTTTGTAATTTTTGTAATTTTTGTAATTTTTGTAATTTTTGTAATTTTTGTAATTTTTGTAATTTTTGTAATTTTTGTAATTTTTGTAATTTATGTAATTTTTGTAATTTTTGTAATTTTTGAAATTTTTGTAATTTTTGTTACTTTTGTAACTTTTGTAACTTTTGTAATTTTTGTAATTTTTGTAATTTTTGTAACTTTTGTAACTTTTGTAATTTTTGTAATTTTTGTAATTTTTGTAATTTTTGTAATTTTTGTAATTTATGTAATTTATGTAATTTTTGTAATTTTTGTAATTTTAGTAATTTTTGTATTTTTTGTAATTTTTAAAATTTTCGTTATTTTTGTAATTTTTGTATTTTTTGTATTTTTTGTAATTTTTGTAATTTTTTGTAATTTTTTGTATTTTTTGTAATTTTTTGTAATTTTAGTAATTTTTGTAATTTTTGTAATTTTTGTAATTTTTGTAATTTTTGTTATTTTTGTAATTTTTGTAATTTTTGTAATTTTTGTAATTTTTGTAATTTTTGTAATTTTTGTAATTTTTGTAATTTTTGTAATTTTTTTAATTTTTGTAATTTTTGTAATTTTTGTAATTTTTGTAATTTTTGCAATTTTTGTAATTTTTGTAATTTTTGTAATTTTTGTAATTTTTGTAATTTGTGTAATTTTTGTAATTTATGTAACTTTTGTAACTTTTGTAATTTTTGTAATTTTTGTAATTTTTGTTATATTTTTAATTTTTGTAATTTATGTAATTTTCGTAGTTTTTGTAATTTTTGTAATTTTTGTTATTTTTGTAATTTTTGAAATTTTTGTATTTTTTGTAATTTTTGTATTTTTTGTATTTTTTGTAATTTTTGTAATTTTTTGTAATTTTTTATATTTTTTGTATTTTTTTGTAATTTTTGTAATTTTTGTAATTTTTGTAATTTTTGTAATTTTTGTAATTTTTGTAATTTTTGTAATTTTTGTAATTTTTGTTATTTTTGTTATTTTTGTTATTTTTGTAATTTTTGTAATTTTTGTAATTTTTGTAATTTTTGTAATTTTTGTAATTTTTGTAATTTTTGTAATTTTTGTAATTTTTGTAATTTTTGTAATTTTTGTAATTTTTGTAATTTTTGTAATTTTTGTAATTTTTGTAATTTTTGTAATTTTTGTAATTTTTGTAATTTTTGTAATTTTTGTAATTTTTGTAATTTTTGTAATTTTTGTAATTTTTGTAATTTTTGTAATTTTTGTAATTTTTGTAATTTTTGTAATTTTTGTAATTTTTGTAATTTTTGTAATTTTTGTAATTTTTGTAATTTTTGTAATTTTTGTAATTTTTGTAATTTTTGTAATTTTTGTAATTTTTGTAATTTTTGTAATTTTTGTAATTTTTGTAAATTTTGTTATTTTTGTAAATTTTGTAATTTTTGTAATTTTTGTAATTTTTGTAATTTTTGTAATTTTTGTAATTTTTGTAATTTTTGTAATTTTTGTAATTTTTGTAATTTTTGTAATTTTTGTTATTTTTGTAATTTTTGAAATTTTTGTTATTTTTGTTATTTTTGTAATTTTTGTAATTTATGTATTTTTTGTTTTTTTTTGTAATTTTTGTAATTTTTTGTAATTTTTTGTAATTTTTGTAATTTTTTGTAATTTTTGTAATTTTTGTTATTTATGTAATTTTTGTAATTTTTGTAATTTTTGTAATTTTTGAAATTTTTGTAATTTTTGTAATTTTTGTAATTTTTGTAATTTTTGTAATTTTTGTAATTTTTGTAATTTTTGTAATTTTTGTAATTTTTGTAATTTTTGTAATTTTTGTAATTTTTGTAATTTTTGTAATTTTTGTTATTTTTGTTATTTTTGTTATTTTTGTAATTTTTGTAATTTTTGTAATTTTTGTAATTTTTGTAATTTTTGTAATTTTTGTAATTTTTGTAATTTTTGTAATTTTTGTAATTTTTGTAATTTTTGTAATTTTTGTAATTTTTGCTATTTTTGTAATTTTTGTAATTTTTGTTATTTTTGTAATTTTTTTTTTTTGTATTTTTTGTAATTTTTGTAATTTTTTGTAATTTTTTGTATTTTTTGTAATTTTTTGTAATTTTTGTAATTTTTGTAATTTTTGTAATTTTTGTAATTTTTGTAATTTTTGTAATTTTTGTAATTTATGTAATTTTTGTAATTTTTGTAATTTTTGTAATTTTTGTAATTTATGTAATTTTTGTAATTTTTGTAATTTTTGTAATTTTTGTAATTTTTGTAATTTGTGTAATTTTTGTAATTTATGTAACTTTTGTAACTTTTGTAATTTTTGTAATTTTTGTAATTTTTGTTATATTTTTAATTTTTGTAATTTATGTAATTTTTGTAGTTTTTGTAATTTTTGTAATTTTTGTTATTTTTGTAATTTTTGAAATTTTTGTATTTTTTGTAATTTTTGTATTTTTTGTATTTTTTGTAATTTTTTGTAATTTTTTGTATTTTTTGTAATTTTTGTAATTTTTGTAATTTTTGTAATTTTTGTAATTTTTGTAATTTTTGTAATTTTTGTAATTTTTGTAATTTTTGTAATTTTTGTAATTTTCGTAATTTTTGTAATTTTTGTAATTTTTGTAATTTTTGTAATTTTTGTAATTTTTGTAATTTTTGTAATTTTTATAATATTTGTAATTTTTGTAATTTTTATGATTTTTGTAATTTTTGTAATTTTTGTAATTTTTGTAATTTTTGTAATTTTTGTAATTTTTGTAATTTTTGTAATTTTTGTTATTTTTGTAATTTTTGTAATTTTTGTAATTTTTGTAATGTTTGTAATTTTTGTGATTTTTGTAATTTTTGTAATTTTTGTAATTTTTGTAATTTTTGTAATTTTTGTAATTTTTGTAATTTTTGTAATTTTTGTAATTTTTGTAATTTTTGTAATTTTTGTAATTTTTGTAATTTTTGTAATTTTTGTAATTTTTGTAATTTTTGTAATTTTTGTAATTTTTGTAATTTTTGTAATTTTTGTAATTTTTGTAATTTTTGTAATTTTTGTAATTTTTGTAATTTTTGTAATTTTTGTAATTTTTGTAATTTTTGTAATTTTTGTAATTTTTGTAATTTTTGTAATTTTTGTAATTTTTGTAATTTTTGTAATTTTTGTAATTTTTTGTAATTTTTGTAATTTTTGTAATTTTTGTAATTTTTGTAATTTTTGTAATTTTTGTAATTTTTGTAATTTTTGTTATTTTTTGTAATTTTTGTAATTTGTGTAATTTTTGTAATTTTGTAATTTTTGTAATTTTTGTAATTTTTGTAATTTTTGTAATTTTTGTAATTTTTGTAATTTTTGTAATTTTTGTAATTTTGTAATTTTTGTAATTTTTGTAATTTTTGTAATTTTTGTAATTTTTGTAATTTTTGTAATTTTTGTAATTTTTGTAATTTTTGTAATTTTTGTAATTTTTGTAATTTTTGTAATTTTTGTAATTTTTGTAATTTTTGTAATTTTTGTAATTTTTGTAATTTTTGTAATTTTTGTAATTTTTGTAATTTTTGTAATTTTTGTAATTTTTGTAATTTTTGTAATTTTTGTAATTTTTGTAATTTTTGTAATTTTTGTAATTTTTGTAATTTTTGTAATTTTTGTAATTTTTGTAATTTTTGTAATTTTTGTAATTTTTGTAATTTTTGTAATTTTTGTAATTTTTGTAATTTTTGTAATTTTGTAATTTTTGTAATTTTTTTGTAATTTTTGTAATTTTTGTAATTTTTGTAATTTTTGTAATTTTTGTAATTTTTGTAATATTTGTAATTTTTGTAATTTTTATGATTTTTGTAATTTTTGTAATTTTATAATTTTTGTATTTTTTGTAATTTTTGTAATTTTTGTAATTTTTGTAATTTTTGCTATTTTTGTAATTTTTGTAATTTTTGTAATTTTTGTAATTTTTGTAATTTTTGTAATTTTTGTAATTTTTGTAATTTTTGTAATTTTTGTAATTTTTGTAATTTTTTTAATTTTTGTAATTTTTGTAATTTTTGTAATTTTTGTAATTTTTATAATTTTTGTAAGTTTTGTATTTTTTGTAATTTTTGTAATTTTTGTAATTTTTGTAATTTTTGTAATTTTTGTAATTTTTGTAATTTTTGTAATTTTTGTAATTTTTGTATTTTTTGTAATTTTTGTAATTTTTGTAATTTTTGTAATTTTTGTAATTTTAGTAATTTTAATTTTTGTAATTTTTGTAATGTATGTATTTTTTGTAATTTTTGTAAATTTTGTAATTTTTGTAATTTTTGTAATTTTTGTAATTTTTGTAATTTTTGTAATTTTTGTAATTTTTGTAATTTTTCTAATTTTTGTAATTTTTGTAATTTTTGTAATTTTTGTAATTTTTGTAATTTTTGTAATTTTTGTAATTTTTGTAATTTTTGTAATTTTTGTAATTTTTGTAATTTTTGTAATTTTTGAAATTTTTGTAATTTTTGTAAATTTTGTTATTTTTGTAATTTCTGTAATTTTTTTATTTTTGTAATTTTAAAATAATTGTTATTTAGTGTCCCTTTTGTTGTTTATAATAATTTTGACTTTTGATTATTGTTATAGGTCATCGCCAAGGTTGCGGTAATCAGACAAAAATCTTATGGTGCTCAGAATTTTTAGCAAATTTTCATCACAGAATCTATGTCACTGAACAAGGAATTTAAGAAACCTTCTCGGATTTCACAGATTTTTCAAATTTTGTACGTACTTCCACAATTATAAATATTATGTCAACATATATTTAAGATTCTCTTTAAATTATGATTCCAAACCACATCAAACAAACGGTTTGTTCAATAAAGCCGACCAAACATAAGAGAAGCAATAAAATACAGGAAATGTAACCTTTAAAAAAACATATCGCTACATCCCAACTTATTTGAAATGTTTGGGTTGAATATGAAAATTGTCGCTGCCAGAAATTTTTTTTCCAATCTTGGCGTGTGGTCTCTTCCTCCGTTTGCCCAAACCAAGATTTCAGCTCGTTTGAGAAAAAAAAATCAGCCTCGTTATGCGTTCTCACCTTTAATCGATTTTCTTCACGCATCTCAACTCATTCGCGCAACCAGTCGAAGCGTAAAGCACCGCTCAATTCCGATCTAATGAAGGAACAAACTCGAAAAGATTCTGTCTTGATGGACCAGAAGGGCCGCTCGATTGAAATTTGACGATGATCAAAGCGTCCAATTAGAGGGTCATTTATCTTGGACCCAAAGCACCGTCACACATGTAGATATACATGATCATAGTTCGATTTATCGAGGAAACAGAACTGGGTCAGATTTATTCGATGCTACGATCACAATCGACGAAATACATTTTTTCTGGATAATGTTACTTTTGAATATTCTTAAAAAATAATTAAATATGGATTGAGATTATTACAAATTCCATGAATACCATAAGAGCCTAGATTAAAAAAAAAAAACAATCTAATAAAATCATTCATGGACGTCACCCTGTTTTAATTTGTTGGAAATCCATAAAGTAACCAAATTGAAGTCTAACGATGCCAAGAATTTGGGTTCCATGTTTTTTACCCATATCTACTTCGATAAAGGTAGGAAATTGAATAAAAAATTTTATTTTGCTTGTTGGTGTTGCTGACTGATGGTCACATCCTGAGTTTGGTTATGGATGTGTTTTTCTTCGATGACACTTTTATTGAACAGTAAATTTAAGTTTGATTGGACCGTTTGAGCTGGTTTGGAGTATAACAATCGACCCAATTTTGGTTATTTTCTAATATCTTGCTGGAACTGCGTGTACTGAATATCTTATTCCGTGTCGAATAGACGACTTATCTTATTCCAATTCAAGGCGCCACTAACTGAAACATTTGCCAATCGGACTCGTTTGTTTGTGTCATTTTGAACACGACTTCCTGATTCATTTCAAGACAGACAGTTGGAACAGGCAGACAAAATCAATTAACCTCCTCAGGTTGTTAACTGCTTCGATCAAACGACACCTTAGTTCGTGTGCTAATTTGTAAGTTCCGCTGAGAAATTCAAATTCCTTGCAGCATCACTCGCCAAAGCAAACCGTCATCGTAAGGCGCCTGGCTGAGCTGGTTGACAACTAGCCAGCAATTTGCAACTGCTGTTTTGGGACCTCTTCGTCTCTTCATAATGAGAAAAAAAAACGGGCAGCTTCCTATTAACAGACTGCTACATACTCTGGCTGACACAAGTCAAAGTGACAAACGCATGCCGTACATGCGACCAGCTAAACAAGTCAGCAGGAAACCCTCCGGAGGGTTCATTCCAGGAGCTTCTTCATTGCAGCAGCCTCATTGACACTGATGTCTACCGAATGGCCTGAGAAGAAAACGAGGTGAACAGTACCTAGTACGAGTACCTACTGACATTATTTCACTGTCAGCAAGTGTTAATTTTGCTATTTATTTCAACCGTGGTTGGGTGCTTCCGAAGAAATTCGTTGCTGAGGGAATTTGTTTTCCTTCGCTGTGGATCAGAAGTAACGGTGGAAGCATTAACTTATAGAAGGTTGGTACGAGAGGTCTCCCATACAAATTTTCGGAAAAAATCAAGCAAAACTGAACTGTTCTTTAAAAAAAAAATCAAACATTTCTTACGTGAACAAATTTATATTGTATGTATGAAAATTGATGAAACTTTCAGAGAACTATCAAGTTTTTTGAAGTTTACAGGTGTTATTTTTTTGTGACGATCTGTAAAGTAATTATTTAGACAGCGTACAGATCCAACCAACTTCCTGAGACCTTTGGAAGTGGTATGGGAGAAGAGCGGTTACGTTAAGGGTCATTCTTCTTTGGATATTTGGTTATTTGAACGCTATCTTCTAGGCCACGGTCTGCGGAAGTTTACCAGATAAAAAAAAACAGAATGATGATGACTAGGTATTGAGTACTTAAACTCAATCGGACTAGAATTTAGAAGTGCCTCCTCAAAGCGCTCTAAGATTCGATTTTTTACCCTAAAAATCACCAAAGAAATCTGAAAAACTAGAATTTTAATGTTGATGCCAAATTACTTAAAAATGCACAAAACGTCGAAATCTAATGCAATAAATAAAACAAAAAATTGGTCTCAAATCGACTTAAGAATTATAGAAATCATATTGATATACGATCATCATGGTTTTCGCAGAAAGGAGTCAACTTTATCAAATTTGTGATGTATGTTCCATTTGTCAGCAGCTGTCTCGCAAATAAGAAGGCGTTCGAATGGTTTCCCCATTTCCTAATCGTCAAAGTGCCTAAAATGGGTTTCTAATTATTGTTTGGGTTGATATTTTTCGGTGAAAAATTAAGTCAAATCGTAACAATTTTTTTACGTTTCGGCATAATATTTTGTTTCGGACATCTTCAGAAAAACTGTATTTAAAAAAAAAAAAAGTAGAATACAAAAATTAGAATTTAACACAATTTTCTATCACTTTCATCTACACTAGAAGCACTAACAATTGTTTTGCCGTGGACTTTCCTTACGGCTGTCTAACTTACTTCAGTCAGATTGTGAACCGCTCAAAATAAGTTAGACACTAGACAGCCTAACCCCGAATAGGTACCATTGCAGTTGGATCGTATGACATCGTGTCCAAACGCGTAATCGATTACCTAGGGATGATGATAGACTGACAGCTTTACGAGTCATGTCGACAACGTGTGCAATAGAGCGGCAATGGCCACTGCTGGACTCCTCCGCAATCCGCAGTAGTACAAGGAGGATACTGGAAAACGTGACCATGTCAATCTTGCGGTACGGAGCAGCGACGTGGAGGAAGGCCCTTGGAAGGCAGTGTAACCTGCAGCGACTCAGCGGCGGATGAACCTGTGGGTTATCAGCGGATACCGGACCATGTCGTTCGAAGCCACCCGCGTAGTGGCGGGCGTCATGCGCATCTCCGTTTCGCTAGAGGATTATGTCTATTGCTACGACCAACAAAGACACGCCCAACGTACGAGATCTCGCCAATGAGGACTCGATGTCCAACTGGCAGCAGCTGTGGGACAGCTCAGCGAAGAAGGTGGACCCATCGTCTGATCCCGCACATCGGGAGCTGGATCGGAAGAAGACACGGTGAAGTGGACTTCCATATGACGTAATTCCTGACTGGTCATGGATGCAACCGGTTTGGACATGTGGCTTCGCCATATTGCCCAGATTGTGATGACGTAGAGGAAACACCCGAACATGTGGTGCTTGCCTGTCCAAGGTTTGCGGCTGTACGTACCAACCTATTTGCCACCTGTGGGTCCAACACGACAGCAGACAACGTGGTGCAGAGGATGTGTACAGATTCCAACAATTGGCATGCGATCAGCGATGGGTTCACCTGAATCATTACTGCCCTGCAGATGAGCTGGAGTCAACGGCAGTTCGTGAACGGTGTAGGATGATTCCATCGACGGGGAGCAACTGAGTAGTGTGCGTCCGATCCCTTGATCGAAGCTACAAAGATAAGGCACCATCTTCTGTCAGGGGTGCGCCGCCAACGTTTGTAGGATATCTCAACGCCGGGGGGCATCCGAGTAGTGCCGCTTCCCAAGGAGGAAGCTGTGGGGATAAGACTATACCTTCCTCGTAGAGGACCTCGCAGGAAGAGGGTTAACCCCTGCCGGGGGATACCCACGAGCCTCTCGAGTCGGTATAGGATGTCGTCACTGTCGAAAAACATCCGAGTCGTAGCGTTCAAAGTCCCAAATGTGTGCCGAGAGAGGCGCGAGTCCAGGACAAGCTGCTCTCGATCTGGCACACGATGGGCTGAAAAAGCCGCGGGCCGAAAATCCTAGGCAGCCAAAGCAAAAAAGAAGACCGGACAACGGTCGAAGTAGACTGGCCCCACCGACGGGGGGCTGTCGAGTAGTGGGCGTCCGATCCCACGGTTTGAAGCTACAAAGAAAAGGCAACACCTTCTGCGTAGCAGATGCCGTGGGTGCGCTGCGTTTGTGCGTAGGATGCTCCACCTTCGGGAAGTATCCGAGTAGGGCAGTTCTCAACGACCGAAGCTGCGGGGTTAAGACTTGACCTTCTTTGAAGTGGAAATCGTTGGAAAAGGGTTATTCCACAATCGGGGAATACCCACTGGTAGAGTGGCTCTCGACGCCGGGTGAGCCATTCGAGTCTTAGTAGGATGACGTCATCGTCGGGAATCATCCGAGTCGTTACCATACAACCAGAAGTCGTATATTATTTTACAGATTATTTCGTATGAATGTTATTCAAACTAATTTTCGTATATCTGCACCTTCAATGTGCGACCCATGCATATTCTTAATCGTATTAAAATGCATTGCATGTTTTTATTACGACAATTCGTATATCTGCACCTCCAGTGTGCGTCCCAAGCATATTCTTTATCGTATTTATATACATTGCATGATTTTATTACGACAATACAATCCAAATCAAGAATATGTGTGCTAATGTACCTATGTGGCCTTTAAAAAGATACGTATATACTGGTTTTGCTTCATTATTTACGATATGTTTACACGTATATTTGCATGTATATTTGGGTTGCAAATTTGATACACCCACCAAATGGTTGTCTGGGTTGCGTTAAGTCCCGCGTCTAAGATAAGCTGCTCTCGATCTGGCACACGACGGGCAAGGTGGCAAACCTCGAACCCTGAAGATAAGAGGTCGGTCCTCGAGTCGTTAGAGGAGAGGTCAGGCCTCAAACCTTCAGGCAGAGAGGTTTGCGTGGTAAACCCCGAGTCTTTATGATAAGGGGCCGGGTCTCGAGTCGTAAGAGGAGGGACCAGGCCCCTTACCAACAAGAGGAGGGGTACAAGTGGTCACCTCGATTCATTACGAGGAGAGGTCGGATTTCAAGTCGTTAGAGGAGAGATCGGGCCTTGAATCGTGCAGAGCAGAGGTAAACCTCGAGTCGATGCGAGGAGGGGTCGGATCTCAAGTCGTTAGAGGAGAGATCAGGCCCCAAGTCGCGAAGAGGAGAGGTTTGTGTGGGAATCTCGAGTCATTGCGAGGAGATGTCGGTTCTCAAGTCGTTAGAGGAAAGTTCAGGCGTCGAGTCGTAAGGATGAGAGGTTTTGCTGAAAGTGGTCTCGTTAATGAGTATTGCCTTGGAGCGCACTAGCGCGGATAGACCTCCCACTATTGAAGCATAGTGTACTAAACAGTTCGAGGTGGGAACCAGGTCTGCGGCCCAAGGTGGAGTTTAGGGAGTAGGGGGTATACACGGAGTATATCATGAGTCTTCCCATTGTACCCATGGACCCAGAGTAGCAAACTGGGGGGACGCGGTGGCTCGCCGTGCCTTGGAATACAATCCGTAAACCGGGATTTACCACCTGTGGTTACCAACTATAAAAAAAAAGGGGGGGGGGGTATAAGTGGTCACCTCGAGTCTTTACTAGAAGAGGTCGGATCTTGAGTCGATAGAGGAGAGATCGGGCCTTGAATCGTGCAGAGCAGAGGTCAACCTCGAGTCGATGCGAGGAAGGGTCGGATCTTGAGTCTTTAGAGGAGAGATCATGCCTGGAGTCGCGAAGAGGAGAGGTTTGTGTGGGAATCTCGAGTCATTGCGAGGAGATGGCAGTTCTCAATTCGTAAGAGGAGAGTTCAGGCGTCGAGTCGTAAGGATGAGAGGCTGAAAGTGGTCTCGTTAATCAGTATTGCCTTGGAGCGTACGAGCGCAAATACTTAGACCTCTCACTATTGAAGTATAATGTGTTTAACAGTTCGAGGTGGGAATTAGGTATGTGGCCCCAGGTGGAGTTTAGGGAGTAGAAGGTGTACACTGAGTATATCATGAGTCTTCCCATTATACCCATGGACCCAGAGTAGCAAACTGGGGGGACACGGTGGCTCGCCGTGTCTTGGAATACAATCCGTAAACTGGGATTTACCATCTGTGCTTACCAACTAAAAAAAACTTCTGCGAGGCGTTGTTTATTATTCGACACGCGGGCTTTTCAAAGCGCTGCATTATGTCTGTCTGCCAAAAACATCAACTGTAAACATAGTATTAAAGAGAAACTGTAAAATACTGAAAGTAGGACCACCATTGTAAGGCTCAATGGTCGTTCGGCCGAATGGTCGTTAGGGAACTCTTACCGACCATTTGGCCTACTGACCATTCAGCCATATGACCATTAGGCCTATCGTACAGTCGGCCTAACCCTCATTTGACCTAACATTCAGGTAAGCTTATGTCTTATCGGCCTAGCAACCATTCGGACATACGAGCATTCGACCAAACGACCATTAGACCTAACATCCTTTCGGTTTTGCATCCTTTCGGCCTAACTGCATTCGGCTGGATAACCATCGGCCGAATAACCCATTCTACTTAGGCTTAATTGGTTCTGAATTAGTGTTTTATGCAGACGATCCTAAAATGTACCGCTCAATAGCGCATTACGCAGACTGCTTGCTACTTCAGCGTGACCTCAATAGGCTTATTCTCTGGTGCCAAGTGAATGCGATGGAAGTCATCCTAAGAAATGTAAGATTTATACGTTCACCAGGAGAAGGGTTCCCAGCTCTACACAGCTGATTGCGTGTTTCTTAAAAATTTAAATGTTTTAGGTAACTTTTTTTAAATTGCGACCCAGAGATGGGTCTTGACTCAAACATTCAGTCAGCGAAACTTTTTTTGTAGAGAAATGAATCCAACTTAGATGAAATTTCAGGGACTAGATATGAGGATATGATATGAGTGCAGGATATGAGAAGGCAATGCAAATCTTGCCGTGCTTAAAAATGTCCAAACTTGATTCCAACTACCGTAAGATGAAATGATGGGAATAGAAATAGACCAAGAAAAATGATTATGATCACATGGGAGAACTATTCCCTTCATTCCGATAGACATCGACACTCAACCAGTATAATATTCATACGCCAGGTTGGTCTCCTGTAGTAGAATGTTAATACATGGGCCCCGATATCACGCACACCAACTATGAGTGGGAGCAAAACTCGGATTATGCTCGTTTTTGGCCGGAACGGTGCAACACTATTGAGTGGTGAAAACGAATAAGGTATCTGTGATATCATAAATTTTTTGGGCCAAGGATGGCTTGTATTTGGATCGATATTTTTTGCCAAATAAAACCAATACTTGAAGTTTACTGTGGGGTTACTCAAAGCTACTAAACAGGTGAATTTTAGTATACGTTTTGTGAAGTTAATTCAATCGACTTACATTATTAGTTCCTTAAGATTTTCAACTATTCTCCTACGACATTAACAATTTAGAGTAACTGATTCTTGGTAAGTATAAATTTAATATAATTCCATTAAGGCTTGAAGCAACTTACAGATTGTTTGTTGAATTCTGATTCTCTCAAACTAAATAAGCAATTCATCTAAACATTTAAGGAAAACGCGAACATTCCATGAACTTCAGCTAACAGTTCTGGAATACGAATAACACCAGCGCACATAGTATTGACATATCAACCTCGTGCAACACAGCGTTTTTACCCGATTTGTTTTGATCTGGTTAGGAGACACAGTGGGTCTATTCGGCCGTAACAGTTTGTATAACAGTTCGAAAACCCTTTAAAGGACTTTAGGGAGGAAGGGTTTCCATACAAAATAACTTTAAAATATGACAGATTTCTAAACGGAATTTTTTTTTTGTTCCGATTTATATAAATAGTCGTTTTACCATCTTTATGGCATTCGCGACTTTATCAACGTTGCAGTTGGCGGATCGTTATTGAAAAACTTATCCGGTACAACTGTGTTCGGTGTTTACTCTTGGGCTCGAACTCGCGGACATCGGCTCAGGAGACAACAGACTTGCCTACTGAGCTATATCACAAGCCCTTCTCAACGGAAAGCTTTCGTTAAAAATTCATGGAGAAACAAATAGAACTTATCGTGTTTTTATGTATTTAATAAAACGTATGATTTGATATAAAACGATTATTTATTTAACTGAATTAATCCTCCCACTTTCGGGGGGTCGGACAAAGAATCAAGCAGGGGCGGTCCTAGAGTTGGCTCTTGGGGGAGGGGGGGGGGATGATTTTTAAAATTTTCTAAAATCAGTTAATAAGAAGGATCGGGAATATCTGGCGAAAAAACGTTTATTTTGAGAAACAGTGAGTGGAGGAGGGGGGGAGGGCGTTACAGTTGAAATAAGACTTGTATTTTGTAGGTTTGTATAGTTATTGGTTTGTAATTTTCAAAAGTTGAAATTAGAGAAACATAGTAAAAACTAATTTTTTTCAATACACTTATTTTGATATCCTTTTATAAAACAATCTGCAAATCTTAGATGTTCATTGAGAAAAAGTGTCGATAAAAAACTATTTTCGTAGTTTTTACAATTGGTAGTTTAAAAATTATAACTTTTAGAATTTTTTAAAGAATTTTTCGATATAAATATCATTTCACAAATGAGAATTGAACACACATTTTCAAAGAAGAAAATGTAAAAAAAATCTTCAAGTTATCCACAATAAGAGCATCTTCATATCAGCGTTAGACCCTTACAAAAATTTTAATGATTCTCATTTTGCAACAATTTCAAAACAATTATTTGGAAAAAGTGTTCGTAAATAATTGCTCTGAATTAAAAATTGAATAATTAATTACAAAAATAAAAATTTAATTCTAAATAAGATCATCAAAATCATATTCTAAGGTATGAAGCTTTTGACACTTCAATTTAATATGGTTTTTCTTGAATTTTAAGCTCTCATACAAGATTTTCAATTTTTTTGTAAGTGAATCCAAAGAAATAGTAACGAAATGTTTTTTCTTCATGCTTTCAATATTTTCAAACTTTTGTATAATATTTGAATTAAATGAAAGAATATTGAATAAAGGGTTAATTTCTGAAGGTTAATACTAATTCAATTTTTCAGTGAATAGTCATAATCCATTGCAATTGAAATAAACAAACTTTCAGATTCAGAGTGGAAATATTTAAGCTACTCAATAGTTTAAATAGATGAGCTTAAAACAGTATTGGCGGTATAATTGGTGTGAATCCTAAAATCCAACTGTGTTGGTAAAAAATAAGAAAAAAATTCTTCCGAATTATCAACTTGAGCAATTGCCTTGTTTCCGAGAAAATAGTCGGGGATGAAGGAATAGTTTTATCTCATTTGGGAAAATTTTAAAACATTGGAAAGTTTTTCATCACCTCTAGTTTCAGAAGTAGTATTTTTAGTATTATGAGAAAATTGAATCGATATCATTAGAGATGTAGTGCAAACGGCCGTATACCGACTATTAGCCCTTTCCAAGTATTCGTTGAAACGAGTATTAAAATAAATAGCATGATCATGAAAAATCGTAAATAAGCTTAAAATGTGTTCAAAATTATCGTCTGAATCACCGAATATTCTGCGAAAAATACCATTGTGAGTAATATTTTAAAAGAGATGATAGATGAAAATAATGGAAATTAATTTCACTTTTTGCATAGAAAACAAACAATGCGTGAACAACTGCACTCAGATACATACGCAGAAAACGCCTCTTACAGCTTTGGAGCATAACTACTAATCAATGCAGGTGAAAAACACTATTTGTTTTTGCTTTGTATAGAATTCGAAGAATAACTGATATCAAGTTTCAACCAATAATCTAAGTTTCATATTTTTAATGTAATTTTTTATTACCAGAAAAAACCCCATGATTGAAATTTATTTTCATGATTTTAATCATAATTTGGTCTCAGGTCAACTTTATCGTAACCATTTCTTACTAAATAAACTTAATTTTAAAAGTTATAAATTAAACAATGGATTTTTTTTATGAAAACTATGGATCATTATTAAAATTGTTTAGTTATGATAACGGCTCAAAATACATATATGAGGTTCTTCGAGCCAAAGTGCATAAAAGCTAATGAAAGACGTAAAATATCACAGTAAACGAGCTTTCGAAAGAAAAATAAATGATTTATTTTAAAAAAAACTTGTTTCAAGAAAACACATTTTTAATTTGATGTGTTTGGTCATTTTCTATATATTTATCTGAAATTTGTATTTCTTTTTCAATCGTAAAAGTATGTAAATTGAAATTCAAAAAATCTGAAAAATTACGAATTTATGAAGAATCGTTTTATATCAATAAATCAAAATCGATCATTTTTGCTACGTCGAGGCAAATACAATCAAAGCAATTTTTTTTCAAAAACATTCCAAAATAAGAAATAATTTTAAAAAAAATCATAAATTTAAATGTCTCTTTTTAATTTAAATTGTCTAGTCAGTGTCAGTTTCGGCATCTTCAATTCAGAAAAAAATGTGGGCTTTGGAGATGCATTCTGTAAAAATCGGAGCTTGCAATAAAAAATAAACCAAGAAATGGAAATGTAGTATTAGATGTAGGCAACAAAAATCGAATTTGTTCAGGTGGACATCTGTGAAAAGGAGGTAGGTGTTGCCAAATATCTACACTTGTGCACGGAGAGGGACAGGGGGTAAAAATCTATTTTTTTTTGTCCACGTGGTATCTGAACGGCCCCAAAGGCAATTTAACACTGCAATAACTGCACTGCACCGATCTGCAATAACTTGTAAGATAACAAAGTTATGGTCGAAACAAGTTTGTAGGTATTTATTTAACATACCGACTATTTGGTGAACATTATTAAAAAATTGCTAAAAAATGGCTAAAGTTTTAACGAAGTTAGCCTGAAAAAAAAATTTCACTGAATATCCAAAAAGCCAAAAAAAAAATCATCAGCATTAAAGATAACTTATCAGATTAGCGAAACGTTGTTTGATGACAGAGATACGCACGAAATTAAATTGCATTTTTTGCATGATCTAAAAATTTGTGCCGATACACCATACTGAGAAGTGAGCCCAAATTTTTGATCGATAACTTAAGTAGCTATTTTATCTATTTGAATCACTATGCAAATTTCAAGCAAAAAAATTTTTTTTTATATATTTGTTTGATATTTATGAAAAAGGATTCAAATGCATCTTAAATTTTTAAATTTGGTCCACCCAACCCTGAACTGATCGGGTTTAAATATAAAGTGCGATTTTTAGAAAAATTTTCAACTTTAAGCCAAGTTTAAGTCATATTAAGTTAACATATAATCCAGAGGCGAACCAGCCTGCGTCTGAAAACCTCTCAAATAAAGACAAAAAAAAAGTAAACATATACATTTTGCCAAAAACATACGAAGAAGGTTTTGCTCATCGACTTTAGAATGAGATGAAAAGAAATGCAAGATGTCATAAAATGACTGAGGTATGGCCAAACAAATTAGCTTTTTTTGAGGGGGTGATCCCAAACTTATGGCCGGCAGCGTATCTGGTCAGCAAATTCGAATTCAACGCTGTAATTACATCAACAAAAGTTATTTAATGAAATTCGGTCCAGGGAATTGCAAGTTTCAGCTGTTTTAGTTTGGCGGACCGACTTTTTTTTAATTTTAAGCTAATAAGTGATTAATAAATTGAACAAACCCCCCACGGAGTGAAAAAATTTTAGATTTCGAAAGTACACCTACAAAGAAAATTTCTTAGATTTTATATAAAATCCAGCGTTTGCGAGTACTTCGTTACGGTTTTTTGCCTCTTGGGGGGATATAGGACCCATAGGACCGCGCCTGGAATCAAGCGATTTATGGCAAAACAGGTTAATTGGGTAACTCATTTTTTTTTAACTGGAGGTTTCCATACTAAATAAACATCGAGCAATTTTACAGTAAATACAAATTTGGAAATGGAAGTTTTGACAAAACGAGATTAATTTTAGACTAAAAGCCCCTCTTTCATTTGAAACGAGGACATTCATATAAAATGGATATAAAATTCAAAACAACATGAACAATGTTCAAAAGATTTCCATAAAATTTGGCGCGCTATAAGTGTGAACCTAATTTAAAAATTTATTGTATTGTATGAATCCTTCTAGATTAAAAACGGCTTAGGAATTTTCATTATCAAATTAAAAACAAAATCAAGTTTTCATTCCACCCAACTTGACAACATATTTTCTAAACAACTTTGTTATGATATTACCAAATAATTGAAAAAAAAAATCTATCTCTACTTATGTTTAAAGTAGGCTCAAATTTGTTCATATTTGGAACACTGACAAGTTATCATATTAAGAGATTATTCGTTGAACTAAAGAACTCTCCCGCAATGAAAAGAATAATGGTAAGGATTTTCAAAAACAAAGTTGATGTGACTCAATAAAACTAATAATAATATGAATACAGATTTCGATACAAACAAAGCGATTTTCATAACAAAAGAATACCAAACAACTATTGATTCCTTTCTAAGTTTTTGTAAACGGGGTTGTCCAAATCAATTTAACGAAATCAAATTTCCAAGAGATCTCAATCAAAATGAAACACGTGCCTAAAAGTTTTAACATAATGAAAAAATATTGTATTGAAACCCCCTACCACTATCAATCTTCATATCAAAATAATTGAAACACGTTTGATTTGAACTAAATCATTTTGCAATGGAATTCCATGCAATTTGGTACACAAGCAAGTTAAAATATATCGAGAAAATTTATGGTTTTGAAAGACCTCTTCCACTTTAAAAAGGGGTGCCCTGGAGGATGATAAGGCTTCACGCAAAAAATCAAAGAGTTTGTACCAAAATGTCTACTTTCATCCTTTTTTTTATCGTTGATGTTGATTGCGTTGATGTTTTTATTGAAAAGCACTTAGTACTTTCAAAACAGGAGGGTCCAGAAAAATGTTTGAATATTTTTATTTAATTTGGTACACAAGCAAGTCTTGTGTACCGACCGATTTCGAAGTTGGACAAAATTCAAGTCTTTTTATGCGCAGTTAATTATTTTTATGATCTGGAAGGCGAAATTGACAAATTAAAAAAATATTGGACAAAATTTTCCGTTGGTCAAAACGATTTCGTTAATCCACGGTAATTGACATTGAATGCTAATTCTAATTTGCTTAGTAAAGAAGTTAAGGAAGTATGGAGTTAAACATTTATATCGATTATTTGAATTTGGGGTGAAGGAAGCTTACCGGGTCAACTAGTAAAGAAATATTTAAGAAGGTTAATTCCTTTCCCGGTAATGGTATCATATTCAAAAAGTTATTAGTTTCAATCAATATTTGGATAACATCTATAGATTGCATAACTCCAAAAACATAGATCAATTAAGATAGCTTATGTATTCCACTTGAATGTCCATGTGCTTCGACAAGCAACTAATAAATCAATCATTTTGTCTTATGCGCAAAAAAACGAACGCATTACTTCATTAAGCCCATAACTTCATCGCGGATAAATGAAGGCCTAATTATATCACACACACAGGGAGGTTACGTAAATGTTGAGCAATTTTCGCCTCCAGGAAATTTGCTCAAGTTTGCACACAGGTCAAGCTACGATGTTTGAACATTCGGAATCCATCGGTGATAAAGTGATGCCATTTATCACCCCTGCCTGTCTGGATCGTGGTGCATAAATGTCTTAAAAGGGCTCCCAAAAAGACCCCAGGGAAGATGGAAATGAGTAGTGACCTCGGATGTTGAGCTGACACAAGGAACATACTCACATTTACATCCTCTCTCTCTTTCACAAGTTTTTTAGGATGACCTCTGTCCAAGAGACCGGGTGCCCTTCTTAAGGTTTTTTTTTATTGTCGCAAATGGGCAATCGGTTTGTTCCGACCAGATGAATGCATCATGAGCCTCCATTCATCGGCGCAATACGTTTAATGGCGATGATGATTGCATAATAAGTTACTCGGTGAACGATCGTTTAATCAACGACGTCATGGAGCAGAATGTTAAAATTTAAAAATGTGAAAACTATTTTCCAGGAACTTAACAAATATTTACACAGGCACACATGTTTGCCAACAAACATTGATTTATATTGACTTTCAGCCCATAATTGATAAGTGTTGCTCTCTCTCCGGGGCCAGGAAATTATCTTCGCAAAGTATTAATCCACTATAAATCAATTTCAGTGAAATCCACGCGCCTAGGCGCAATAAACTAATAGCTGTAACCGTTATTTAATTGAGCCATTTCACACCTGTCGTTGGGATAATTTGTACTTTGCAGTCAAAGACCGCCACAGAAGAAGTGGGACCCACACTTGGTTTCGTCTTCACCTTTTAACTATTTCCTAGCTGCATAATCCAACAACAAGCTAGGAAAGATTTTCCTCCCAACTTGCGATGCGGAAAATTGTCGTCGTGACCAAAAGGCTAGTGGTAGATTTATCAAGCTGCCTTGTGTTTGAGATAAATCGGGCCACAGAGGCAACAGAAATCTTTTGGAACAACAAAGATGGTTACCATGTTATCAGAAGGATTTGGCTGTTACAGTAGTTGGTAAATTGTTTGATCATCTCTTTGGCTAGATACCATTTTCGGCAGAGAAAAAACAACCAGTTTTGAAATACATTTTTTAAATCGCCTATTCGATTCATCAAAGTTATCGAAATAGTTTTAGGTTTATGGTGGGATATAGATAGGTTGAAATATTTTAATGGCATTGCGGCGAGATATTATTTTAAGGTGTACATAATCACGAACTTAGAAGTTTGAATTTAAATCTAAAGCATTGATAAAAGTAGAAATGTAGATGTTATATAGTCTTATCTTAATTTCTTTTATCGAATATCTAAAACTCTGGGTATTAAAAAAGGGTATTTGGTATTAGGATTCAGTTTAAGATCTTAAATACTTAGTGTAAACGCATGGCGTATTAAAACGTTTTATTTTCTTTCGAACTTTTAATTAATAGTGCGTTCAAACGACCAAACATCTTTACTGTCAAATTTTCGAAGGAGTTGTAAATTTACAGAATCATGCGAAATTCAGGTAAAAAGAACATAGCATAGGTTTTCTTTTTTATGTAAAAAATATGTAATGATACACGTTTCAGTTGAAGATAACGATTTGATGAATTTCTTCTTAAAAGCATTCTGCATTCTGAAATCACAGCGTAACTGAAAATCCGGTGTATTTTGAAAATATTACTCTGAACTAATTAAGATTAGTTTCAAATGTTGAAAAAACATCACGATTGCTCTTCTGCGAAGTAGTAAGGTTAGCTGCGGACCTTGCTATCTCATGACTGCAAAAAAACGTCTAGAAACGAATAATGAACAAGAACGATCGCAGCATGCTACGTGCAATCGCTCGAAGCAACGCTACGGCAGAGAGCGAGTTTGACGAAGTCCCTCTCGAGGAGTCTTGGGATACCATCAAGACAACCATCAACAGCGTTGCGGAGAACGTCATCTGGAACGAACTCGACGAAACGACTGATTCGACGAAGAGTGTAGGAGGGTGATGGAAGAAGAGAACGCCGTTAGGGAAGCAGTAGTACAAAAAAGCACCCGTAGAAACGTGGAAAATCACCGACAACGGAAGAGGCAGCGAGTCCGAATTTTCCAGGAGAAAAGAGCCGCTTGGAGGAGGAGGAGAAGGAGGAGCTCGAGGAGTTGGAGTAACTCGTTCTGCAATCGTGAAATGCTCAAAAGGTGGAAGCAGCCGTTCGATGACACCTGAAAGGCGCACAAGCAGGAGACCTAGATGTTGTAGAAAGTTACATCGCCGGGCGTAGCAAACAATGCACCGGAAAGTTGACCGATTGCTTTCATCAGTTGATGGTCCCGGAGCTGGGACACAGAAAAGCTACAGGAAGAGTGAAAGGAGAGGGTAATATTACCCACAAGAAGGGCGATAAATTAGACTGTGAGAACTACCAAGCGATAACTGTGCTCAATGCCGCTTACAAAGTGTTGTCCCGAATCTGCCTAACGTCACAAGCAAACAGATTAGTAGGAAATCATCGGAACAGCTTTACGGAAGGACGGCCAACGACAGACCAGATCTTCATATGGAGAATTGCAGGCCAATATCGATTCTTTGCTGCTTTCCAAAGTGCTAGAAGTCCTGATATACGAGAGAATCTACTCAGAAGTCTCTCCAATACTCACCGATGTCCAACACGGGTTCACCAAGAAACTTTCTACCTTGACAAACCTAATAATCTATGTCAGCGATTTGCATTCTGCAACAGGTAAAAAACTGCAAGTGAATTCGATATACGTAGATTTTGCCAAGGCTTTTGACAAAGCACCTCACAGAATTGTAAGAGAAAAACTTGATCGATATCGTATCTGCTGAATCGTCAAGGCTTTATAAACATTCGTGGGACTCACTCCTCCGTAGGGGAAGGAAAATAGTTTTTGGTGATTAGGGAGTGAAATGTAACAGGCTCGTTTTTACTTGAGACGTAACAAGTGGGAAATAGACATATAAAAAGGAAGAAAATATTGTTTTTAGAAGTTTAAAAGAGTCGTAACTGAGAGAAAGTGAAAGAGAAAAGAGCACATTTGCTATCCCGGCTGTGCTGATTGCTGATGTCGAGCTGGCCGAAAATACTGCTGGCTGTTGGTTTCGCTCGGATTGCTTCGATTTTTTGTCCTGAGTTTGCTGTGAAAATTATGGGGGAACGACTGTAAAGCTAAGTATATTCTTTCTGTATCTTAATTCAATTCAATTCATGTTCTTAGTTTGATCCTTACCATGAAGGGACCAAGGCAGTGCTTTTTTTCTCATTCTGTACCATAGAGACAGCTTGGTGTCCTAGCCACATACAGTGGGACACATTTTCTTCTGTGGAGAGTTCTTAATATGCTTGGTGTTGTTGCATCTTTGTCCCGCGCTATGGTGCTGCATACAAAGGCTCGTTTTTCACTATTTCCAATTAACAGCATTTATGCCTCAAATTTTCTGAAAGAGTTAGGTGAAGAAGGGTTAATTTTAGTTCAAAGAGTGTACTGCTTGTACAGTGCAGATAGCGAAGTTCAGTGCAGGATCACCGAAATGAAGTAGAAGAATTTCTGCTAAATGAATAATGAAAAGAAGAGAATTTTAACAGGGTTTAAGGAAAATTTAAACAAAACCTAAAAAATGAATAATGAACAACAACATCTCAACCTTTCACTCATTTAAACAAAGTTAGATATTACACCTACAAGCTCACATAAAAATCAACCCACTGAATGAAACATTTAGTATAGAACTTTCCCAACAGAATTCCCAGCAATAATATATTGGTAGTTTGAACCATATTTGACGCTGTATAATGTGAAATTTGTTTTTATCATTGAATTAATTTGAAAAAAGTTTTTCTGGGGGAAGAGGGTTTGGGAGCATTAATCATGTTTCTATGTTCTTCTAATGTTTCTTTTCAAGAGCGAGCAAAGGCGCTATATCCAAGGTCAAAGACCAGAAATGATAGTGCATCGAAATCCAAAACTCTAAATTTTTACTATTAGAAACTGTAATACAATACTTAAATTGTAATTTGAGAATAATAATAGTTAAGGAAAAAATAAAGACATTGGAAGAAAATATTACTTAGACAATGAGGTTTTGGATTTCTGTGCAGAAAAACATCATTTCCATCCATAGAAGGACGAATCCACACGGAACAACATCAAGGAGCACAGAAAATTTAGCATATGTGCTTCCAACGTTGAAATCTCAGTTAAAGCCATGGAAACGTATGGTACTGTTGTCCACGTTTCTTCCTCCCTGTGTTCCAGTTGTCTCTGCGTTCAATACTGCACAGTGGGCCCGGCCAAGTTAAGATGAGTAGTAAATGTACTTTTATTACTCACCGGGATGCTGACAAGATCTGGCTGTGTATGTATCATAAGCATAAGCATAAGCATTCGTGGGACTCACTCCTCCGTATCCGACATGCCGTCTGGTGTTCCGCAGGGTAGTCATCTTGTACCGCTCATCTTCGTGATTTTTATTAACGAGCTGGCAACATTCCTTCAGTCGCCGAAACTGCTATTTGCAGATGATCAAAAAATCTACCGGACCATTGATTCGTTATTGGATTGTGTTGCGCTTCAGGAGGACGTCGATCGATTATAAGTATGGTGTGGATTACACGGTATGGAAGTTTTACGCCTTAAAATGTAAGTGTATACGCTTTTTTAGAACTAGAACCTCTGTTGTCTACGACTACGGTTTAAGGGACACCTCTCTCGAAAGAGTAACCTTTATTAAAGACCTCGTTTGACGTTTGACCAAAAGCTATCATTTGTTCAACAAACCGCGACCACTGCAGCCAAAGACTTTGCTTTGCTCGGCTTCCAGCATCGGAACACACTCAGCTTTGAGGATCCGTATGCTCTGAAAACAATTTTCTGCTTATTGGTACTCAGTGTTCTGGAATATGCGATACCGGTCTGGACACCCTTCCACTCTGTCCACAGCGAAAGACTCGAAAGGATTCAGAAATGATTCCTCCGCTACGCCCTGCGACAATTGCCATGGCAAGATCCCGTAAGGTTACCACCCTATTCTGAGAGGTGTGCCTTGTTATCAACGACATCTTTGAGCCAAAGAAGAACTTTTCTACAGCGCACCTTCGTCTACGATGTCTTAACAAATGCCGTTGACTGCACACAATTGCTCCAGAGATTGAACATAAACGTTCCAGCACGCCGACTGCGTAATCAAACCATGTTTTGGCTGCCAAGAAGCAGGACAGCCTTCGGACAGAATCACCCCCTCTTTCGATGTTGTGAAGTTTTCAATGCTGGTTCTTACTTAATTGACTATCACGTTACAAAATCTAAGGTTAAATGTGCAATCCGTGACGTCACCTTACTTAATTGCTATGTAATGATGAATCAATTTGCCGCCGCCCCACAGTGGTTTAAAACTCGAAAAACGTGATCATGGGCTTTTTGATGCCTTAGATGTCAAAATAGCTTAATGACATGTTCTACAATGATTCATTATTTTTAATTGCGCATATTTTGTCATCATTTTTTTTCTGATCGATCCACTTAAAAGTGAGATAATTTTTTTAATTTTTTAGTTTGTCATCCAATCAAAATGATGTCTTCGTAAAACTTGTAGACAATACAATTTTAAAAAACTTTGTAAAAGACATCAAAGCTCTATCTTTTGAAACAACAGATTTATAAACATTTTTCTAAGAACTAACCTCAAAAAATAAAATTTTCGTTTATCTTTTTTCAAAGCGACTTTCGAGTCTTACCTTATATGAAAGAGTTGTAACAATTGTAAAAATACACAACTTCATTGAAGGTATCAAGTTTCTATCTTGACGTTACATGGTACTTTTTGTGTATTTACCTTTTAAAAAAGCATATTTTCAATGTTCCATATCTCTAAAAGTTGCAAACTTATGAAAACATAATTATGTGCATTTGAAAGGCACATTCTTCAGCTTTGATGACCATATAGTTTCATTTGTATGTATTAGGTTTTACTACTAAAATCATTTATCTGAAAGACGGTAGTTTTGAAGTTTTTGTTAAGCCAGCCTGGCAATCTCTTGCTGTTTAGCAAAAGGATGAAATCTTCTTTTTTTCTATTCCTACCGTTGACAAGTGATTAAGACGACAGTTTTTAATTTGTTAAGATTGAAGATTTGGCCCTGTCTAGAAGCTGAAAGAAGGTAGTTTTGAAGTAATGGGCATTTTGCGTATTTTTTCAACACACATATTTTCAAATGTTGCCGCTTTAACACAAAAGTGGCGTAGATGGATGATTTTGTAAACTTTAATTTTTATGACCTTCTTTACAGTTTTTTCTTTATTTATGAAGTTTTAGTTTTGCTTTAATAGTTGTGTAAGAGAGTAAATTAGAATGATAATTTTCATGATTTTCTTATTCTGATTGTTCTAAATCGAGAATGTAGTTTGCATAGGAAACTATGGGAAAATGTGGTCTTGGTTTAGATTTTCTAACGCTTGTTATAAGGGGATCCGAAGATTCGAGCATCCGATGCATAAGGTCGATGTTTGTTGCTTGCCTTGAAAATTTTCGAGTGTGATGTTCTCTAAAATATCGAATATCCTTATTCCTAGACTCTTGAGCATCTTCGGGTATGTTGTTTTGAAGAAATTACTTCCTTAATCAAAACACTTTAGCGAATTGTTCTCTTCACCAATTTCTATTTATTTACATTTGAATGCTTCTTACCTTGAAGAAAGGAAACTTAAATTGATAAAAGGATACTCAATCTTCAAGGAGAATGGAACACTTAACTTTAACTTGACGCATCGAACGATGGAACTAACGATTCAGGGCCAAATCTTCAATCTTAACAAATTAAAAACTGTCGTCTTCACTTGTCAACGGTAGGAATAGAAAAAAAAGAAGATTTCATCCTTCCTTTTGCTAAACAGCAAGAGATTGCAAGACTGGCTTAACAAAAACTTCAAAACTATCGTCTTTCAGATAAATGATTTTAGAAGTAAAACCTGATACATACAAATGAAACTATATGGTCATCAAAGCTGAAGAATGTGCCTTTCAAATGCACATAATTATGTTTTCATAAGTTTGCATCTTTTAGAGATATGGAACATTGAAAATATGCTTGTTTAAAAGGTAACTACACAAAAAGTACCATTTAACGTCAAGATAGAAACTTGACACCTTCAATGAAGTTGTGTATTTTTACAATTGTTACAACTCTTTCATATAAGGTAAGACTCGAAAGTCGCTTTGAAAAAAGTTAAACGAAAATTTTATTTTTTCAAGTTAGTTTTTAGAAAAATGTTTATAAATCTGTTGTTTTAAAAGATAGAGCATTGAAGTGTTTGACAAAGTTTTTTAAAATTGTATTGTCTACAAGTTTTACGAAGACATCATTTTGATTGGATGACAAACTAAAAAATTAAAAAAATTATCTCACTTTTAAGTGGATCGATCAGAAAAAAAAATGATGGCAAAATATGCGCAATCAAAAATAATGAAACATTGTAGAACATGTCATTAAGCTATTTTGACATCTAAGGCATCAAAAAGCCCATGATCACGTTTTTCGAGTTTTAAACCACTGTGCGCCCGTGGCGTAAAGGATAGCCTTCAAGTCTTCTAAGTCAGGGAGTATGAGATCGAATCCCGGTCACGGCATACATAGTACACTTTCTGTGGGTTCTTGGTTTTAGCATTTGTAAGATCCTAGCCATCATATCCTCGAAAGATGTACGCTTAGAGTTAAGAAAAAGGAATCTCTTCGAGGAATCATCATGTTTCATTGAGATCCTGTATGTGTTTGTGTTCGTTCAAAAAAAAAAAATAAATTAACTATAAGCTAATCTGAAACAATCAGTCTGTATGACAATAGTCAAGACTCCAGAAATAAATAATGAATCGTAGTAAATGTGCAGTTATCCAGCGGAGCTTTTTCGATACGCTCTTAAGCACTTGAACTGGCAAGACTCTTTTCGCTTACCAAGCTACGAAAATCGATGCCGCCTTATGCTTTTTTCGTAGCCGATATGGGAAAAAATATCCTCACTTACCCTCACGAATAGAGTGGTGAAAACATTCGTGAGCTTGCGGATTGATGCTCAATTTTGTGTGTGGAGAGGTAAACGAAGTGGATAGAAATAAGGAGACTTTTTCGTTTTTTTTTTGTTTTGGTCGAGCTTGATTCCTGAGCAGAGATGCCAATGTGCCTGATTTTTCAGGATTTGCCTGATTTTTTAAGGTCCTACTTGATAACCTGATAAGCCTCGTTTTTTCCCTGATAAGTAAGCCTAGTTTTACCAGATTTGTTTGGTATCCACATAAAATTTGTACATATCCGTTCAAAACTCTATAGAAATTCGGTGCTTGCTCGTCGCACTCCAACCTTGAATTCAATAACTTTACACTCTATTGGATTCAAATCTTTTTTTCAATGTTTCATATCTAGTTTTAGAAAATTTTGGCACCCTGAACTCGAAGTTTTGTCAGACTTTGTCTATCGAATCCATTTTTATTGATAAGGCGCTTAAAGAAAAACAGTTTTATGATGAATCAATCATTGATATCTTTTCATTAATTTCTACTTCTTTGTTGAAGAGTCTGCAAAGCGTTTTAACTTATACTTTGAAAAATATCTATAATTCATTTTGGTTTGAAATTTCACTGGAATTCCATTTTAACAGAACGGTATTCGGGAAAGTTGATTCGGGAAAGTTTAATTTTTAAAATCATGTTTTATTTTTCAATTTTGCCGAGAAAGTGTACAAACTATTTTTTACCGGCTTTCAAAAGTTATTTCGAAAAACAGAGCTGGTAGAAAAAAAAACATAATTGTACATCTATATAAATTTTGTCTCCAAATAAGTTAAACCCTATTTTCAAATTTTTGGCACCTCGGAAAATTTTTAATTTTGTTGCCTTGTGTGATCGCACTTTACATGTAACAGTACTGGTTAGTAAATTAAAATTAATTCAAATTTCAATTTTTATCTTAGTTATTGCGAAACACCTTATAAAAAGCTGGACGTTTTACGGATAAACATATTATGTTTTCGCCCAATAATCAACCAATTGCATAATGTTTAAAATTATAATAAACTAAACGAAATCAATGATTGATTTGTGTTTCAAAGTCAGCAACTTAGGGAAATGTACTTTTTATCAAAATTGTGTGACTAGAGGATTAATGACTTTATTAATAAGATTGTCGTATGCAAACATTCGTTCACATTTCTATCGAAATCCGGATTATTATTTCAACTTTATAGAAATGTTCATGCGTATATTTTGCTACGAAAACCTATTGAAATTTTCACATTTAAGCTTAACTTCGTGAGAACTACTATGCAGATTGTTTTTGCAAAAAGCTTTGGTTAGTATCTCAAATATTAAGGTTTGAATAAAACAAGATAAATTTTAAAACAACTGCTGAATCACAAACCACATATATTTGAAAAACGTATATTTCGTCCGTAAAACGTGTGAAAACTCGTCAATCTGTGATATGAAATATGAATAAAAGGCATGAAAACAAAAAAATTCGCGTTTAAGATTGAAGTGACATCGAACAGCTAGATAGCTAGCATATACATAAGTTCCACAACATTTTACAACGGTCAAGTGGAGTAATTATGTTCATCAAGACATCAAGTTATGTCGTGAGACAGAGAAATATATAAATAATGTGCCCGATGTAGGTACATTCAATCACATTACGTTGAATCATTTGAACTTCTATACTATTTACACTTTTAAGATGAGGATTTTTGTGATCATAGTAACAAGTATTTGAAGTGTCTTCTTGCAGAAACATAATAGCTTTTGTAATCAGAGTTGTATCTTCGTTTTATAAAATCGAAAATGTATTTTTAAGCAATACTGTATCCAACATGGTGTAACGTTTGATCGATGCACTTGCCGCCCACAGTTGAAGATATGATTCGGAAATCTAATGAATGTTAAACGCAACCCGCAGAACTGCTGGAATAGCTGCGTACCTCCGTATCAGAAAGCCCATTGCCCAAGCTTTCGTTGATGCCATAACTCATTTTGGAGCCCGAACGTTTTCCTGGTTTTCCCCTTTCTAGATAAGCCTTTACTCTTCCCAGTGAGTACATACTTCAGTAAGTGATACCTCCTACCATCAGATGTGTGACAACAACGATGGATACACACGTATCGACTTGGGACGAATGCTACGAGATTTTCTATGCTTGAGTGATCAGTTACCAGATAAGGCCTCCGGGTGATTGCCGTAGGTTAAACGAATCATATATTTGAGCTACGGATAAAAATGTATGCTGCGATAATAAATTAATGATAATTATTATGTGATCTGGCTAGGAGGTTCCATAAATTTTAAGTTATCTGTACCTATAAGCTTTCATTATTTAGGCTGAACCCTGGATGTTGTTTAAATTTGATGTCTTGATTTGATTTTTTTTCGACATAGATACGAGCATTGAAGTGTTTCAGTGGTGCAAATACTTAAAAATTTTGGTTCTCCAGAGGTTCATACTCATTTATTAAGAACTTAGGCAGTTCAATATCAAAAACTAAACAAATGTTAAAAGCTACCTCAATTAGCTCAAGTTTCTACAAACTTCGATTAACAGAAATGGTGCAATAGCTTCATCTCGTTACTCAGTTATGCGTAAATTGAACCAGGATTTTTGCAATCGGATAACAAATTCGTACGTGCTGGAAACACATATACTTTACAAACACGTTAGCGATGAAACATGGCGAGATATGATTCACAGATTCTTTCAAGCTGACCGGCTGCCATGGGTCGGTTGAAAGGAGTTTCGATCATTAATTTCTGCACATGACCTCCGATGAGGTTTTGTGACTTGAGCCCATGAAAAGAACAGTTGGAAAAACGATTAACAAGATCATGTCTTCGGGACCAAAGGGGATCTGCAACATTGTGGAAACATTCAAAGAACGACCAACTATGGCGCTTGACTCCTGGAAGAGATTTTCAATCGGTGGACTGAGCGTGTTGAAAGACGGCGGCTATTGAAATTGCACACGCTGAGAAGTCTTGAATCGATATCATTTTTCCGCTCTTTTCCCACTTTGAGTTGCGAGTGACGATCTTCATCATTGGCTGGCTGAATGCCCAGCGGAAAAGGGTCAACCAATCTGTATTCGTTGGATTTTTCTACTGGCGCCCTTGCAGGATGATTAATTGCGGGAAAATGTGAACCGAAACGATCCGAATGGCAAATATGTGGGATTCCGTTTTGATGAAATCCGCCCCTTTGGGCGGTTCTCACAAAGTTTTGTTGGCGCTTTACAGATTATTTGGAATTTGCCGCAATTTGATGCTGAATATATCCGATTCATTACCAAGCTTTATTCAGAGTCTTTAAACAGTTGTAAAGTTCAGGAATTTTGCAATAAACATACACATTTGTAGTTGTAGTAGAAACTATCCCTTGAATATACAATCCCCATAAAAATTTACGACTTGTTGCTCTAGACTTTATCTACAAAATTATTAAGGTTTTGAAACCTGATTAATAAACATGTTTTTTTTTTTGATAATCCAAATTAAAAATAAATTGGAAAATTCTGGCAACGGTTTTTATTCCATTCCTTCTAGGCCCTCATACCAAGCGTCATAGAGGAACTAAGGATCGGAAACTGCATTTGAAGGAGTTCGCAGGAGTTGGCGAAGGAGAACGATCAAAGCAAACCGAGGGCAGTCGGACTATGACATCGCCAAGAAATTCAATGCCGACCGGTGCATCGTCAGAAGGATTCGTCTGCGCGAAGGGATACGATCTTATCGGGCCAGTAAGCAACCTAACCGGACATTGAAGCTGAATTTAGTAACCAAAGGACGTGGCCGGAAGTTATACAACAAGATTCCAACAAAGTACGACGGATGCACCCTCATGGATAACGAAACGTATGTGAAGATGGATTTTGGGCAGTTTACTGGCCAAAAATTTTATAAAGCCACTGGTCGGGGTGATGTCACCGACAAGTTCAAATTATTTTTGCCGATAAGTTTGCAAGAAAGTGTTTGATCTGGCAAGTTATTTGTAGCTGCTGACGAAAAACTCTGGTTTTTGTGACAAACAAGACCATGGACTCCAAGATGTACAAACGTATTCTTTCGTACATTAGATCATTAGAATTAGAAGCACATCGGAATAATTTTTTTAATATTTTTTTTTAAAGTGCAATAAAAAATTTCGATTACAAAGCCCCGAGAAAGAATGCATAGAATGACTTAAATTGTTAATATTTAAGCTGGTTTTCATTTTTTTTTTCCCAAAAATAAAACTGAATCGTATTAATTGGAATTTTTACTGATGAAATGAGGCTTTAAACGATATTTTCCGCTGTAAAATATGCATATAAGTACAATTATGATTTTTCTTGTTTTTGTGCGATTTTTTGAGCTAATTGTTAAACAAAACCTTGAGGTTCCTTCTACGGCAAATAAGGTTTTACGTCAGAACAAAAAATTTTTGGAATCGGTTTTCTTTACGAAACGTTTGTTGGACAATTTTATTACCATGATTTTGGAAAAAACTACGATTTATTTATCACCAGAGAAAATATCGGATCGTGCAATAATTCGTCCGCTAAATCTCCTCCGCCTCATTTGTACTTATAAGTCCGCTGCAAGATTTGTATGAAAATTTCAAATTTTAAAATTTGTATACTTCCGAAAACATTGTTTGGTTGTTTTAACTGCCAAAAATAGCGATAATTTTTTTGGAACCAATTAATTGAGTACATAATTAGCGCGACGTGTTTTAATTTGTACGAGAAATAAAAATGTTCATTTAAAAATCACCATATATGTACTGAAAGGTAAAAAACTTAATATTTTGATTTTTGAAATATGTTTTAGTTCTTGCAATACATTTCATTTGAACAAAAACCAAACCTAACTTGTACCCCAGAAATGATATTCGATGTCATAAAAATATTTAAATACAAACTTCATTGTTTTTGATTGCTAATTTGAAAGTTGTTAATCCGTAGGATGAAAATAAAAAATCGCAATTAACTGCTTTGCATTGGTTTATATTTATATCCTTTGCAAAAACATGAGGGGCCGTTCACTAATTACGCAAGCACGATTTTGAAAATTTTCAACCATCCTTCCCCCCCCTGGTAAGACAAAGTAAAATTTTTTAAACCTCCTCCCTTCCCCCCCCCCCCCCCCGTTTTTTTTTTTCAAAAATAGCTTGGAAATATAAAAATGTGACATACATGCTTCAAAGCAAAGAACTTTTTAAGTAAAATTTAAAAAAAACTGTATTTTAATCAAGCTAAGCTAAGCTAAGGTAGAATTTAAAAAAAAAACTGTATTTGAAAAGCACAATCTAGAGATGAAATGTCATAAAAGATTAAAGAAAACATTATTCAAGACATGTTTGGGGTAACAAAAATTTTCAATAAATTTTCCACTATCGAACAAACAATATAAAATCTTGATTCCGATTTAAAAAAGAGAGATCAGGTTAGCACAAGGTACCATAAAAAATTGCCATGTCTATTACCTGAAAATCATAAAAAAAAATTAAAAAAAATATCATTCTATACTACTAGAATTGGGGAAAAAATGTTTAACGACAGTCACGTTGTCAACAAACCTAAAAGCTATGACTCATTCAGCGGAAAGCAATAAAGTTTTAGCACTTTTTGGTAAATCATTTTTAAAATTTAGAGTTGGTAGTGTCTAAAGTCTGCTTCATTTAATATTGGAACAAATTCTTTTGCTCATTGTGGCGCTCCTAGTGGACGGATCTGGAAACTTTTTTCACCCACGTGTCGGGAAATTTATTACCTTTCACCATGTATTTATGTCATAACACCAAACGATAGCATTTTGTAAACAACCGCCATGGAAGCCGAACGGAGAGATCAAATTGTGCACAGTTTTCTTGAAAATCCATTGTTGTCGGCATCGAAGCTAGCTAAACAGCTTAAAATGCCCAGAAATACCGTATGGCGTGTTATCAAGCAGTACAAGGAAACATTGACGACGGCTCGGAAGCCACATTCGAAGCGTCGGAGTGGAACTGTCGACCGGAAACTGCGTGGGAAAGTCATCAAGGCCGTCAAGAGGAATCCCAATCTTTCAGACCGCGATTTGGCCAATAAGTTCCAGGCCGCTCACAGTACGGTGCGACGAATTCGTCTCCGGGAAGGAATAAGGTCATTCCGAGCCAGCAAACAGCCAAATCGGACGCTGAAGCAGAACAATGTAGCCAGAATCCGTGCTCGAAAGCTGTACGACCAAGTGCTGAACAAGTTCGACGGATGTATTCTGATGGACGATGAGACCTACGTGAAGGCGGACTTTGGGCAAATCCCAGGTCAAAAATTTTATTTGGCGACGGCTCGGGGGGTTGTACCTGCAAAATTTAAGTTCGTGTTTGCGGATAAATTCGCCCGCAAGTACATGATTTGGCAGGGGATATGCAGTTGTGGACAGAAAACCAAAGTCTTTCTCACTGACAAGACAATGACATCAGAAGTCTACAAAAAAGAGTGCCTACAGAAACGGATTCTGCCGTTTATTCGTGCCCACGACCATCCAGTAATGTTTTGGCCGGACCTCGCAAGCTGCCATTACAGCAAAACGGTTATGGAATGGTACGCAACGAACGGGGTCAGCGTAATACCGAAGGACCTCAACCCCCCAAACTGCCCCCAGTTCCGGCCGATAGAGAAATACTGGGCAATCACGAATCGGAGGCTTAAGGCACAGGAAAACTTGTTAGGAACATGACTCAAATGAAGAACTGGTGGAATCAAATCGCCAAAACGGTGGACGAAAAGGGTGTGCGCCGCCTAATGTGCCGTATTACGGGAAAAGTACGAGAATTTCTTCGAAACAGCAATGAATATTTTTTTTATTTTTTTTTATGAAAGAGTAAAGAAAATGCTACATTTGTACGAAAAACAAATTATGAATTCGGTAATAAATGACTGAACTACACGCAATTGTTTGTGTTCCAATATTAAATGAAGCAGACTTTATCACTAAAAAAACGGCCTAGAAATTTATTATTTAAAGCACCTTATATTGATTTTTAAAGATTTTGTCTGGATGAAGCCATTTTCGAAATACGTTGGTTGGTTGGTAAGTCGATTGCTTCCTGAGCCGATGTCCGTGAGTTCGAGCTCAAGAATAAAACATCGATTTTTTTTTGCTCAATAAGGCTGGAACAAATATCAATTTCTTCTTCTGTCACCCCCCCCCCCCCTTGGAAATTTCAAAAAACCCGAAGGGGGAAATAAATAAAGTTGGAAGTAATTTATATAAATTTCGATAAAAAATTCCAATATCTGAAAGATTAAAAGACCTAAAAACAAATTTAAGAAAATGGATGTTATTTCACCTTTTGTTTTCTTGATTAGATTGAATAATTCGATAAAAAATTACTTGATTTATAAGTTTTGTGCAACGATATAGTATGCAAATTTTTTTGCATACAAGCTTCCGTGCAACTTATTCCAATTTATTTGTTTTTCGCATTATTTTTTACTGCCCCCCCCCCCCTCGCGATGTTCCAACTCCGAGTGACAAAAGAAGGATTTGAAATTTGTTCCGGCCTGAGTGGATATTTAAGTTTAACTATTATTTTTAGTAATAATGCTGGAACAAATATCAATTTCTTCTTTTGTCACCCCCCCCCCCCCCCCCCCCCCTTTCGAAATTTCCAAAATCCCGAAGGGGGGAATCAATAAAGTTTGAAGTATTTTAAGTAAATTTCAAATAAAAATTTCAATATCCAAAAGATTACAAGATCAAGATCCAAATTTTGGAAGATGGAAGTTAATTCATGTTTTGTATTCTTGATTTTATTGAATTTTTTTTATATAAAAAATACTTGATTTATAGGTTTTATGCAATAATATAGCATGCAATTTGGTTGCATACAAGCTTTCGTGCAATTTATTCCAATTTATTTGATTTTCGTATTATTTTTTATTGTCCCCCCCCTCGCGATGTTCCAACTCCGAGTGACAAAAGAAGGATTTTAAATTTGATTCGGCCTTACTGTGCTCTAATAAACTGTTTTCCACTAAGAATTTTCATATTTTATGCACTCAATGTTGATTTTCAATAATTAAACCTTTATTCAAAGACACTTCATATTTCTATAAATATATTTTTGCTATCTTTAAATATTAAAATTGAAGTTTTGAGATTCTAAAACTCATTGAAAAACATTTCTATGTATCTATTAAAAAGTCCTGAAAATTGCAATGTCTGAAAAGTGTAAAAGTCACTTTGGCTTTGAGGGACTACTTTTTTATCAGTTTTATTTTAAAATCCTTTATCCCGACCATTCACTCGGCAAAACTTCGACCCTAGATCCCAAAAAACTCGAGTCGAAGGCTGGAAGACCTGGAATATTACGTATCATGTGCTATTTTCTCAGAAATTCATATCTGCCGTCTAGCTAGATCGGAAACATTTGAGTGAAGATTTATTTGGCTCTTATTATCCAGAAAAATAAACAGTCATAACTTCGTGAAACATTATTTGATCAAAACTTGTTTCTTGAAGAATGGTGGAATGCTTCAGAGGTTACATTCACTAAAAATAATTCCACTTCCATGAAAAAGGTATTCAAAATAAATTAATTTTTGAAATGATATATCTTAATATATTAATAAACCAGACAAACGATCTGAAGCTATGGGCGTGAATGATTCCAATTATAAGCTTTAAATTGATATTCATTTCGTCAAAATCGATCGACTTCCAAGTGACTCCTAAAGCAATTATTTTATAAATCACATCTTCCTCATAGGGATAAAGGGGGGCAAAACAGATCGCGTCCTTTTATGCTTTCACCAGTTAATAGGTACTTTGAACAAAAATATAAATACCTGTCAGTTCATTCTATGGAATTTCAATGACACAAAATTTCATGCTGGTAGGACATACAAAGAAAAAAGCTCAATGCTGGGCAAATAAGGGTTCGTATTATTTCTCGATTTTGGATTTTGGACAAATTGTCCCTGTGTGCTTTGCACATTGGCCCAGAAATGAAATTTAGCGTGAAACAATTATTAGCGTCCTCCTCTTAAGTTTGATGCATTTGATGTCTTGGTCAAACTTTTACAACAACTAAAGGCGGTCATTTTGACTGAAATTTTTTTGAGTGGTTCATAAGACTTCTGAGATTTGAAAATTATTTCCTAACTGTGATAAGATAGAGGCCTTTATTATTCTACAATATTAACGAACATAATCATTTATGAAACTTTGTCCAAGACACCAAAAATCTATCTCTTGAACTCAAAGTTTTATGATTACTTATTTTTATGAAGTTAGGGTGGTCCTTTTAAAATCAGTTTTTTCTCGATATCTTTTCATGGTGATATTTTATCAAAATAATTTACTTAGCAACATTTTAGATATTTATTATGCTCATCTTTTATTGAGTTTAATCGTTGACTGCATATGAAAGATCATAATAAAATCTTTATAATATCAAAAAACTGGAATAAGTTTTTTGATTAATGCGGTTGATCGTTGAATGAAATTTATGATTTGGAAAGCTAAGACGAAATCATAAGCTAAAACATATCTCAGAGTTTCTGAAATCAACTCATCTTTTTCTAAACGTTAGATGAAAACTTTACAAAGTCATATATATACCGAGTGTTTGTAATGCCGTAAATGGTAATTGCAAGACAATGAATGTATAAAAAATGTGATAGGTACTCGAAAGAAACTTCCTCAGAAGTTGTCATATAAAGAGTTAACATGGGGATCAGTTATCTCGTGTAGGGTTAAGCAAATGTCTTGGCCCGGTTGACAGTTCTGTAGCGGATGTGAACGAACGAGATAACGTACCCAAAGGTCAAAGACCTAATCCAGCGTCCGGAAACATCTTGTCGTTACACCATGCACAGAAACATCATTATCACGTGTGGCCAGGTGACCGAAAGATAACTTCAAAAAGGCTCCATTCTTTGTTGAAAAGTTGAATAAGAAGCCCCTCCCAAGATCCTCGAGTTCGAAGAAAAGTTCGTTACAATTTTTATGTGACTCGTGAGATTGTAGGAATGATGCTGCAGATGCAAACAACAAATATGGATGGAGGCTGCAGAATGCGTGAAGAAACATAATGTTGTTTGTTCGTGTCGAGATTTTTATGATTCCACTGCGACGGTGCATAATGCAAATAAAATTTTGCCGTCGTCTTTCCAAAAAGCAGGGAACAGCTTTATTTCTGAATGACGTATTGTTCTGTGCTGATATGGGCATCTTTCAGAGGTTCTTTTCGGGAAACTGTTGAATGCAAAAATTGACACGGTAAAAGATCCACAAGTCATTGAACTTGATAGCAACTGGACAAATTGACTACGGACGTTGTTATGGAAGATGTCTTCAAAATTGGTTCAAAGATTGACACTCCGTTATTATCAAGAAGAGTAGGTATGATTTAAAAATACGCAGCATCTTTATGTTGAATTCTTTTAACTTTAAAGTTTTTTTTTAAGGCTGCCGGACCAACGTGAGAGAGAAAAGAAATTCAATTTTTATTTTTGAAGAACAAGTCTCTGTGTTTTCAATTCTCCCCTGTATCACGCAAGGTTTTCAAAAAAAAAGCTAGAAAGTCTCTTCGATTTTTTACCCCATACGTTTTCCACTTCCTGTTGTCTTCGCGTTAATGCTTATCAAGTGCATGCTGATGCAAATTAACCCGATAAATTATCGAAAGGAAAAGTCATTACTCTTACAACGTTGTAAAAAAAGCGAATCGATTAAGTGATTATTCGATTTTGATGCAAATAAGTTGCATGTACATTCACAAAGTTCAAGAGATCGTACGCTACTGAAACTTGAAAAATCAATTAATAAAAACATCAGAAGATCAAGAGAAGTTGGTAAACAAAAAAAAAAGGATTTGTTATAGACCCCTTGTGAGAAGGTTATTTTTTTAATAAATGGATCTGTAATTCAATTTTTGTTTTCTTTCGTCGATTTCAGATGGCTTTAATGGACATTCGTGATCGTAATCATCTTGATCTGGAATCACTTACCGAGCTCAAATACGATGATTTTGATTAATTTCGGTGTGCAAGCTCCCGAATTTTTCGACAGAATTTGCGGCTGCCGGCATGACATGTACGTACAAGTACAACACGCGATACACGCAGGATCGATTTCTTTTGAATAATCCAGAATCGGTTGAAGGGAAGACTGCTTCGGGGCCCTTTCACTTGGAAATGTAATTTCACTTGTCATGCTTCTTCCGTGAAACGAAATTAAACTGAAATCCAGGGAAAACTTTGATCTCCGGAGCTGTGATGTCTTCAAATTTTATGACCTGTGGATATGGCTCTTAATTTTGAGTTAAAAGTAAACTATTTCTTTGTAAATTGATAATTTTAACAAAATTATTGTGATAGAGTAAATGCTATACACTAAGATTTTTTTACTCGGTTTGGTTTTGCTCACTTCTTCTAACACGGCTTCTTTTAACCCTCATCCGCATTAGATTTCATTACCCTAATCAGCACTAGGAGTGTCATTTTGACACTCCAAGCTAAAATCGTCATAACTCTCTTTATATCTAACCGATAACAATGATCACTTATATCACTAGATATCACTTATATCACTAGAAACCTTGTAATGTCAATAAAATATGTTTAGAACATTATACCTATATAGCTAAAGCTTCTAGTTTTCTCGTTATTCAGCATGAAAGAAAAAAAATCCGAAAAAACATGCCTCAGGAAAACTGCTGTAGTGCATATATTACACGTCCAAAAAAATATTTGCCTTATGCATATGAAAGCTGAAGTTAATGTCTACATCATGGAACAAAGAAATATTTTTTTAAATTTTTTTTAATGAAATGGTCACAAAAAGTTCAAAAAAGTGGTCTGAAAAACCTACTTTTCATTCGATCGCTAGTAAAAACTGTTTGAGCGATGGTAGAGTGTTTTAAAAAATATGACTACAAACTTTATTAAAATTCTAACATTTTGCTGTCTTTAGATTTTCGATGCAACAAAAATTGAATTTACTGGAATTTTTCAAAGTTGGCTACTTTGCGCGATTTTTTCACAAGTTGAAATTTCATCTGTTTTTGTGGTCCTCCGTCGGGTTGTACCCGGATTTTCAGTGCTTTCTCGCCGTTTGAAGCAATCAAAACTATATCCATTGAAAAGGGAATTTAATCTACATTTTAGTGAGGTGCAACAATTTACGCTGTGAGATTTCACAAAAATATGAAAATTATAATCTGTTATCTTATTTTAATCGCCGCCGGGATATATTCTTATTTAATTTTTGGCATTTCGGCGAGTTGTGAAAATTCAAGGTAGAATATTTAGAAAGAACATGAAAGTATTATAGGTGGAAAGATCAAAGCTAGAGCGCTTTGGGTAGAAGAAATTGAATAGTTGGTGAAAATGTGAGCAGGGCTTTTGTTGTGTGAACAGCTTTTGAACTACTTGCGTGATTCTTTGCCGCGCGCCGTTTCAATGTTGATAGGAAGCGATGAAGAAACCCATCGCATTCCTACCCACATTGAAACACGGACGGGTCGAACACATGTGAGATTGTGTCCGACCGGGCCCGGTCGGACACAATCTCACATGTGTTCGACCCGTCCGTGTTTCAATGTGGGTAGGAATGCGATGGGTTTCTTCATCGCTTCCTATCAACATTGAAACGGCGCGCGGCAAAGAATCACGCAAGTAGTTCAAAAGCTGTTCACACAACAAAAGCCCTGCTCACATTTTCACCAACTATTCAATTTCTTCTACCCAAAGCGCTCTAGCTTTGATCTTTCCACCTATAATACTTTCATGTTCTTTCTAAATATTCTACCTTGAATTTTCACAACTCGCCGAAATGCCAAAAATTAAATAAGAATATATCCCGGCGGCGATTAAAATAAGATAACAGATTATAATTTTCATATTTTTGTGAAATCTCACAGCGTAAATTGTTGCACCTCACTAAAATGTAGATTAAATTCCCTTTTCAATGGATATAGTTTTGATTGCTTCAAACGGCGAGAAAGCACTGAAAATCCGGGTACAACCCGACGGAGGACCACAAAAACAGATGAAATTTCAACTTGTGAAAAAATCGCGCAAAGTAGCCAACTTTGAAAAATTCCAGTAAATTCAATTTTTGTTGCATCGAAAATCTAAAGACAGCAAAATGTTAGAATTTTAATAAAGTTTGTAGTCATATTTTTTAAAACACTCTACCATCGCTCAAACAGTTTTTACTAGCGATCGAATGAAAAGTAGGTTTTTCAGACAACTTTTTTGAACTTTTTGTGACCATTTCATTAAAAAAAATTTAAAAAAATATTTCTTTGTTCCATGATGTAGACATTAACTTCAGCTTTCATATGCATAAGGCAAATATTTTTTTGGACGTGTAATATATGCACTACAGCAGTTTTCCTGAGGCATGTTTTTTCGGATTTTTTTTCTTTCATGCTGAATAACGAGAAAACTAGAAGCTTTAGCTATATATAATGTTCTAAACATATTTTATTGACATTACAAGGTTTCTAGTGATATAAGTTTTATATGAAGTTCATGATAATTCAAACGACTTAAATGGATTTTACTTTTGGAGTGTCAAAATGACACCCTAAGTCGGAAAAGGGAGTTTTTTTTGTCCAGGCTTCCAGGGATCGTCCATAAATAAAGTAAAGATGCAAATTTAAAGAACTTTTGAATTCATTTAGGGTCCCCGAAGAAATTTTTGTTTTTTGAAGCTTCTGAAAAAAGTTACAAGCATTCAAACTTGAAATAGTGTCAAAATGACACTCTAATGCGGATGAGGGTTAAGACGATATTTTGCCATGGGTATGATTCTTCTACACGACTCTCGCGAATCAAAACGTTTTTCGAGCGAAAACATTCCATATCCTATGGGTTGATGACGGATTTCATACCGCGTAAAAAAACCTTAGTGTTTTACGTGAAATATAAATCCGTGAATTATTATATTAAAAAAATATTTAAAAAAAATCAGTTTTTTCGATTTACGAAAAAGAAAAAAAAAAGTTGTATTTATATCCAATCATTTCGGATCGATCAATTAAAATCTGTTTTTTTTGCATAAAAAAGGTGATGAAATATTCTATTGATCATTTGACTTCATTTTTGCGTATGATTAACTGTAGGGGAGAATGAGGATACTTGATCCCTGGGGATACTTGATTCCTTAGCTATATCTCGAAACTGGAATGTCTTACAAAGATCAAATGTTTTAGAAAAATGTGCCAAAATGAGCAAAATAACAATGCCTGTAGTTAAAAAATTTTTAACAAAACAATTGTTTGAGTAATTGAACTTTATTTGAAAAATTTCACAAAATGCAACTTGAAGATCTTTTTTCATCACTTTAAAATGTTCCTTACATGGGAAAATTATGAAAAAAATATTTGTTCCAATGTATCAATCGTTCGAGCGTAAAATGAACTTCATAATGCCATATTTTCAAAGCAATGAAAAACTCTCAACTTTATTCAGAAAAAGTTTTCTAAAATGTTGATTATGGGTACAATTGATCCCCTAGAGTTGGGTACAATTGATCCCCCTTCCAAACGGCATATTCTTCTTCTGAATTGATCGTTTTGATTGCTGATTACGAAATAACTAATATTTACCCAAAAACTAATATTAATCAAACAATTGTCTGAAGAAAAGAGCAAAACTAATTAATTTTCCCTTAATTATAAAAAAATAGCGCCTTTAAGTATGCAATGTTGTTAGCGTTGAGACAAAGTTATAGAATTTTCTTCTTATGTCTGCTATAAATTGTGAAATGAGAACAAACATGAGCCAAATAGTCAACTAACATTCTATCTTGGGGTTTTGCTTGATTTTTATACAAGGATTAGGGCTTCCTGAATAAAAGATCAAGTCTCCTTCAATAGGGGATCAAGTCTCCCCTAACTTCAGAAAAATCGCAATTTTTTTACTCCCACGAAAATGCTTCTAGTTCATCAACGGTTTCAAATATCATTCTAATTTTCGGAGCAAAGAAACTTGAAGTTACAAGCTGTCAGAAAATGTCAAAGCCGGTGAGTTGCTAATTTTTTCCAAAAAGATATGGTGAAAATAAGAAAAGGGGATCAAGTATCCCCACTCTCCCCTATTGATGACATTTGTGAATTTATGATCGAAAAAACGATGAAAAACTCTTTTTTTTTAGGAATTTTTTTCTTCATCGCTTTAAAACTCGTAGGAAAAATTATAAGAATCTTATTTTCTATTAACCTCAAATGTCAACTTAAAACAACAATTTTAAGTGGTTACTTATCATTATCTGCAAAAAATCCTGAAAGTTCTAGGTACTTTACTACAAAAGGAATGATTGATTTTTTTAATAATTTAACGAACCATAGTGTACAGTTGATCGTAAAAACTCTGCTGTATACTGTGGTTTGTCACTTTTTTCCGAAGTCAAACATTACTGTTGTAGTAAAGTAAGTATAACTTCTACAAGTTTTATCCGATTTTGATACATAACCAATTGAAATTTTTGTTTAAAAATGAAATTTAAGGTCCATAGAGAATAAGATTTTTAAAATGTCACCATCGAGTTTTGAACCGTCGTCGATGAAATTAAATTTTCCTTTAAAAAATGCGTTTTCAACGGTTTTTTGGATCATTAATTCACAAATATTATCAATACAGCTGATCCTACGCAAAAAATGAAGTTCAATTTAAAAGCATAAAAGCTTATTTCGAGAAAATACGCTTTTAAATTGTTGTCCTTGGCCTTTTTCATATATTTGTCGAGAGTTTGTATTTTTCTTTAGAATGTAAAAGTACGTAAATAATATTTAAAAAAATACGAAAAAACCAAATACAGTTTGAAATATGAAGAATCGTTTGGTAACATTATCTCAAAAAACAGATTTCAATTTTATGATAGGCAATATTAGATATTTGGATCGTAGTACAAGTACTATTTTTCAAAATTTCATATTTGAAGCATAGCTCAAAAACTGTTGAACTGAGATTTTTTTTAATTTGATTTTCGGATTCTGCGTCCAATTTTTCATCAGAAACCAAAATGGTAGCAAATCGGGCAAAATCGTTTATTTTGCTATTTTAGGCTGGAACAAATTTCAATTTCTTCTTTTGTCTACCACCCCTTCGAGATTTCCGAAAAACCCGAAAGGGGAAATTAATAAAGTATGAAGTATTTTATATGAATTTCTAAAAAAAAATAAATTTCCGAAAGATTTCAAGACCAAAACACAAAATTTGGAAGATGGGAGGTTTTTCACCTTTTCTATTATTTATTTTATTGATTTTTTAGATAAAAATAACTTTTTAGATAAAAAATAACTTGATCTATGATTTTGTGCAATGATATTGTATGCAATTTGGTTTCAAACAAGATTTCGTGCAATTTATTCCAATTTATTCGTTTTTTGCATTAATATTTATTCTACCCCAACCCCCCCCCCCCCCCCCCCCCCCTTGCGGTGTTCCAACTCCGAGTGACAAAAGAAGGATTTGAAATTTGTTCCGGCCTTATTGCATTTAGCTATTAACTGTATGATGAAAATGCGACTTTTCCACGGAATATGAGAGGACTTTCCTTTGAAGGGTCAGTATAATGTGTTATTTGTATTTAAAATTAACAAACTTTGGATTTCATAGAAAAAGCCTTATAACTAATGAATGCTTCAAGATAGATATTTGCTCTCCAAGAAGAACGTGCGCATTTAAATTTTATGAAAGTGTATAGAAGACACCGCTTAGGTTTTATAAACTTATTCAATAGAGTTAGAGCTGAATATCTATTTTTTAGACACGCTCTAACATTTCTACATTGAAAAAAGCATAGAGCGCTTCCTCCTCTTATGAATTTTATATCTTCAACAAAGCTGCTCTAAAAGGTATTGACTACAACTTTGTAGAGGACAATTTTACTCTATCTTTTCAATTGAAAAAGTGTGTTCGTCAATAACACTGAAATTGTTTTGTCTAAATCTTATAGTTTCTGCGTTTTTAATTTTGTCTCGCTTAATTCCCGTTCACGAGCACTGTTCGATGGTTGCTACTCCTTGATTGATCGTGACCATCAATTTTGTCGGTTGAAAGATACTTGGGATAAGCAGTACATTCTCAATGCACAAAACTCTCTTTTACTAAAAAAAAAAAAAAAAATCAATAACGGCGCCGGCCACGTCCTGGTAGTCAAGGGCGATGAAAGGGAGGAATGTTAGTAGGATACTCTTTAGGTTTGAATTAAAATAAAATTTTATTCAAAATTGAAATCAGTAGTGGAATTTAGAATTCCATTTTTAAATTACAAAGTTCATGCTTTAGAAATAGAATTCAAACTATCAAGTCAGAGTTGAAAACAAGATTCTGTATGATGGCAATTGTCAAAATCACGTTTTAAGATTCATGCCTGAAATATAAACTATAAATATATAAATAACTCGCGTAACTTTTGATCCAATCCATAGAACAATTCAAAAACTTAAGACATGTGATTTTTTTTTCAACAATAACTCTGTGAAATTTCAAAAAGAGGCGTTGTGTCGTTTCTGAGATTTTCAGTTTCTGATTTTCGTAGAAATACTGTATCTTAGGCAACATATACTTATGAAATGATACCTTATTCTCTATTTTTACTTTAGATTGACATGTCAATAAGCATCAACGTTATTTTTTCAGATTTGTATAAAAATCTAGTCTCCAAGATTGTCTTAGCGAAAAATTGAGCTCACAATTTGACATTGATGATAAGCACTTTTCTTCATCTTTAAAACCAAGAAAACATAAATTGCAACCTGTAAAAAACCGAAAATTCAATTGGGCTATCTTCTGGCATATGAAAATATGAATTCAAATTAGGCAATCCATATTGCTCGGTTTTGAACAGGCTTCTTTTGGTTTTCAACAAAATAAAATAGGATAAGTCCGGCCCGGCCGGCTTCCCATATATCGGAGGAAAAAGCTCGGATTTTGCCCGAATTTAGCTCGAATTTGATGACAGAATTAGCCAAATCCAAACCAGTAGGAAGAACCGCCTCATAGAAGGGTTTTGATGACTGCCTTATTTCTATGATATTTTTGCTCAAATAGTACATGAACTGAAAAAAAAACACAAACAAAAATGTATTTAGTACCTACATATTTGATTACTAATTTCTAGGTTCTTTTCCATTAAAAGTTTTGAAATATTAAGTTTTGAACTCAAAAGTAATAATTTTTGAAAACACGTTAGGACGGATTTTTAAAATATTAAGTTAAATTTGTAAAATGAAGCATTTATAACAAAAAAGGGCACTTACTTTCATTGTTGGTTGAAATTTTTGAATTTGTTTCAGAATCATGGAGATTTATGTAATTTGATTTGAGCAAAAATAACCTTTTCTAAGAAAGCTTTAAATTTCCATGAAAAAAAACTTATTCTATGTCTCAATGAAGTAAGATAAATCTACCCAGCTCTTGGGCAAATTGAATGATTTTTTATCGATGAAAGTTTAAATTCAACCTATTGAATGTAAAAGAGACTTTAATTTTACGGTGTAAAATTGATCCAAATTTAAGATTTTAGTTCGAAATTTGCTCTTGAAAAAAATGCATATTTATCAGCGAAAACTACTTATTAAAAACAGATTTCATAAATGAAATTTAGTGGATAATTTAAAATCTATACAATTCAGTTTTTTTTATTAAACTAAACTTGCAAATGAACTGAAATATATTTGTGATTTTCAGCTGAGTTATATTAACAAACTGACTTTGATTTTAAATTTTAAATTTCAAATCTGGTTTACCCGACAATTAAAATTATAAGTCTACGATCTTCTGCTGTTTGACTTCTTTGACGAAATAGTTTTCTTGATATTTTCGAAACTCATTTCTGAGCGGAATCTTAATTTGAATTTCGAATCATAATTCTGAATCTGATTTTTGGACCTGAATTCCAAAGTTGAATTTTTATTCTGTTGTGCGAATTTAATTACAATCTCTGAGATGTACAAAAAAACTATTTCTGTTTCAAAATTGCAGGTTAGAATTTTTCAATATGAGCCTAGAAGTGAAACTTGTTTCAGGGCCCTTTGTCATGAATGTTTAATTTAAATTGTTATGTTTTTTGTATGAATCTGAATTCGTTGTTTCAATTTTTTAAATCTGATAATATCGAATGATCAATCTTATTCTGAGTATCCGGATCGTCAGTTAGAAGCTCCGTTGAGATGATATTTTTCATAAGAATTGAGTTTAAGAATTTCTTGGTTGAACGATAAGCAAAGAGTCAGGATGGTTTAAAATTTTCTTTTTTTCATATTCGATAATCTTTTATCTTAATATTGAAATTGCTTTTGAGATTCGAAAATTATTAATTAAGTTTTGAACAAAATGCTTAAATAGTATTAAAAAAAGGATTGCAGAACAGTATTCCGTTTTTTTCTCTACTAATGATGATTCAAACTGAAAGTCAAGTATCCCAAACAGGATACAGAATCCGAAAAACGAAATCAGAAATAAATTTTTATTTGAAAAATATGAGACCACAACCTCCAAGTAACAAAGTAATACCTTATTTTAAATTGAATATTCCGAACAGAATTTCTATCCATAAGTGGACATGTTTTGAAACAGTAGCAGAGTTCTGAACCTTAGATTAGTTTTTGAGGTTTATGTATAAATTTTGAATAAAGATTATTACTCTTGAATAACCTTACTCAATCATTCAAATTTGATTGGGAATTAAAATTTTTGAGTATTGATAAGAATACCTCGGCTTTCATGGGCTTCCATGTGGCGGGTGTTTTAACCCCCATACCCCCTCCCCATATCCTTTCCTACAGCCTTGGTTAACATAATCGATGATTTTTGCGTCAAATTGAAAAATTTTGAGCATCATTTATCGATCTAAAGTACGAAATTTTTTTACAATTGTTAAATAAGATTTAAACGCCACTGATGTGCCTGACTAAAAAACTTTCCTATTGAATTTTTATGAATATAACCTGGATTTGCCCGGCTACTGGCCGGGTTTTGAGTAGAAAATTTTGAAATCCAATGCCCCGATCCATCCTGTTAAAAAAATCGAACGAATATAAATTTAGATCGCAAAATTGAAATATGAACATTTTATCATAAATCTATAATGAATCTGTAATCTGATATTAAATTTTCGATCCCGAGTTTTTACTAAGATTTTTTTTTAATTTTAAAACTTGAACTTGGATATGAAAAAAGGACTCAAAATTAAAAATCAGAATAGAACGAAAAATTTCAAAATTGTATTGCATTCAAAATTAAATCTTGATCGTTAAACTAATAATATACCATTCTATCATGTTTTCCAAACATAAATTAAATTTAGAAATAAGCTTTCATCTGATATTCCTAGAATTTTAATTCGAATGTTGATTATGAAATATCAAGACCAAAAACCAAACTCTCTTTAACACTAGAAGGACCGGCAAATTAAATATACCTATTCGGACCGTGACCAGTCAAAATGACTGGTAAAGGGGAAATTTTTTCTATCAAAATATTTTTAAATTTTTTCTTTTGAAATTATTTTGTTATTAATTCGATAACATTTTTGTTATAAAATTGAAATATTTTTTCACCATGGGTGCCCGGAATCACCTCAGTTTTGCATAGTTGACGAATGCGTGTATGTCATAAAATGAATATGTCAAATAATTATCAAAAAATTGAAACACATTATCAATCTAATAATAAAAACATGTAAGATGGCTATGGTTATTGACCATGGGTGCACGGTTTCACTTCAGTTTTGTTTTAGTAGATGTTTTCTAGCATCCATCGCTCTGAAGTTTTTCAACCCGATGCCTATAAATTATACCTGATATTGTAGGTTTGGAAGCGTTTTTTTTATATAAGTAGAGCAATTTACCATGGGTGCACGGATTCACCGCCATTCATTCAAAATCAATTTTTTTTTGCATGTTAAAGGTAAAGAATAAAGACTTTTCAAGATTCAAATGAAAATTTGTGTTATATACATGGTTTTTCAATATGAGTGCACGGATTCACCGCGTTTCAGTCAAATATTGGACTTTTTGTAATTTTTTAAAAAGCATTTTTACAAATCTTAACTAAACCAAAGTCGAAATAATGTCTTTCATGTTGAGACATAATTATTTAAATAACGATTTTTATTTTAAGCTCCGTTTTTTCATTCCTGGAAAAGAAATATTTCAATTATATCTTGAAATAATAAATTTATTTATTAATTATTAAAATACAGGTTTTTGCCATCGTATATTTATCTGATAAGATCTGATCAACATCCAAGAAATTGGAAAACGGTTATCATGGATCGAGTGCATTTTAGGAATTATATGCATCAAGTTATGTCGTGCGACGAAAAACAGTGGAAATAAAAATAATGAATCAACATGGTCAAATGTACACATTGATTTGTTTTGCCTTAAAAGTTTTTCGATTGACTAATGTTGCATTTCAAATGCCTATCATATCTAACTCAAAAATATTTTGTGTTCTGAAGCAAGTTGAAAACTATTTGTTTGAATATAATTAACAACGGCGAATTTGCAGCCATTCCGTGCACCCATGTTGAAAAATCTTAGCGCCAATGTGGTCTATCAGATAGACTGGCGTGAGTCTAGTTTAGGTATGCCAGGTGTACTGGGTTCGATTCCCGGTATCGGCAAGAAAACTCACGGGGTTCAAACCCCGTAAGTTGCCGACAGGTAAGATGTGTTTCCTCTTATAATAAGAATGTTCAATCAGTTGCCAGCTTTATACACGGGTGCCGGAATACCTGTAAGGGTACTTGAATTGGAAATTTGTCGAACCTAATAATCTAAGAATGCATGTGAATACATACTTGGGCAGAAACTGCGGTGAATCCGTGCACCCATGGTGGATAACCAACGTATGAAGAATAATCAAATATAAAAAAAAATCATTTAAATTGTTCAGTTTCATAGACATAAGGTCTTCAAATTTGAATAAATAAGTACACAATTCATAATTATTTTACTCATACTAGTTCAGTATAAAACATATATATCACCTAAAATTACTCGATTACTCGAATGGACATGTATTAAAACTAACATAACTTTTACAAATCTTGATGAAATTTCGCCAAATTTTGACAGAATGTTCGATTATAGTTAAGCAACAAAACAGACCAAAAAAATTGGGAGTCAAGTGCTTGAAGCGCCACACAGCGGTCGATCCGAGAACTTTTTCTACAAATTTCCATGACTTCGCATCGAAAATCAATAATTTCATAGCTAATGACACACTCCTGCCCACCATAAATCAACAAAGGCTCTTTGTCTTGAATGTAGATTGCAAATAAATCCAAAAGCAAGCGAAAAAAATTTATCTTGTTTGAGTTATAGGTTTGGGAATTTTACCAGTCATTTTGACTGGTCACGGTCCGAGTGTCCATGGCGAAATTTTTCTCGCTTATTAAAAGAGCTAGAAAAATAAAAAATATACAGTTTTGTAGAGATTCAAAATTTATGAAAAGTCGTATTTTTTGCGAATTTTTAGAGCGTAGTGTTTAAAAGATATTCAACAAACAAAGTGTCCCACCAGTCATTTTGACTGGTGCGGTCTTTCTAGTGTTAATACAAAAAATTAACTGATTATATAAAAAAAATGGAAATATATACTCAAAAAAAATCAATGATTAAAATGCAATATTGGATTAATACCTTGTCCAGTTTATATCTTAAATTCCCATTGGAAGCTCAACTGGAATAAAATTTGATCAACGTTCTGGGTCCGATATAAAGGGTAATACGTTCAAAATTTGGTCAAATCAAATTTGGTCAAAATCAAATAAAATTTCTTTTTCTAGTTTAATTAGTATAAAATTCAGGACAAATATTCAGTTGGGCTTCCGCTTTTCCAAATCCGAATTGCCGGGCCTTACGCTTAACCCCTGCCATCAGAATTTGTACAGCCACCTTGTCCACCTTCTTCGCCGCAGGAAGCCAGTTTGCTTTGAAATGCTGCTCGTCCTTAGCAGATTGTTTGGTCTTCTTTAGGTTCTGCTTGACAATAGCCCAGTATTTCTCAATTGGGCGGAGCTCTGGCGTGTTGGGAGGGTTCTTGTCCTTGAGAACCACCTGCACGTTGTTGGCGGCGTACCACTCCATGGCCTTTTTACCGTAATGGCAAGACGCCAAATCCGGCCAAAACATTACGGAACAACCGTGTTTCTTCAAGAAAGGCAGTAGACGTTTATTCAAACACTCTTTCACGTAAATTTCTTGGTTGACAGTCCCGGAAGCTATGAAAATGCTGCTTTTCAAGCCACAGGTACAGATGGCCTGCCAAACCAGATATATCTTCGCGAACTTTGACAGTTTCATGTGCTTGAAAATATCGCTACCTTTCCCCTTCCTTTTGCCGTATAAAACTTCTGTCCCGGAAGCTGCTTGTAGTCGGCTTTGACGTAGGTTTCGTCGTCCATTACCACACAGTCAAACTTCGTCCGCATCGTCGTGTACAGCCTCCGGGATCGCGCTTTGGCCGTCGTATTTTGTTTATCATGGTCACTACCTTCTTGTAAGTCGATGATCCGGCTCGTTTTTTGGCTCGATGCACGGTTGTAGACGATACACCCAGCTTATTTGCGGGTTTCGCTTGAAACTACCGGCAACTCTCTTTGTCTTCTCAGCGGCTTCCGGTTTTCGATTTCCCCCCGACCCGGAATTCCTGGCTGTCGACAAACGTTCCCCAAACACTTTTATTTCATTTGTAACGGTTGATTTGGCAACTTTCAGTGATTTTGCCAACTCTGCGTGCGAGTAGTTCGGATTTTCGCGATACGCGAGCAAAATTTTTATACGCTGCTCTTCTTCCTTGGACGGCATTTTGACAACTGAAGAGTGAATTCCAAAATCAAAATAGGAGCAACATTCTACACACACACACACTTTCAAAATGAGGGGTGTTCAGGTTTTTTAAATGCAAAATTGAAAGAAATACGTCGAGTTGATATTGACCAAATTTTGACCGTATCACCCTTTAGCAAATAATTGTGGTTTGAGGAAAGGTTTTAATGCCTCATAGTAAGCGATCCAGCGATCTACACTTAAGATTTCGCTAAAAATTAAAAAAAAAATAGGTCGGATAGTACTTTTACCAGGCAATAAATTTTGTATATCCAATAACTGAGAAATAAGCTACCAGTAAAAGAAAGTGTCCTATTTCTAAATGAACTAAATTGTACAAAATTCGAAAAAATAACAGATATGTTATTATAATTTGAACTACTATGAAGTGGTGGATACAGATAGAGTTGGTAAACCAAGCGTGATTCGCACCACAAGCGGAAATCTCGCAGTGCGAACGAACAATAAAGATGACATGTGATCGCTCAGATAAGCTCCCTTTAACTCAGAAACGCATTTATCGCTAAGTAGCCTTCTCAGTTTGTTATCATTGCGTTCGTTACAGCCTTTAATTTTTTTCCCTGTAATTCTAACGAATATGGATGAGACACTATTGAGAGATACAAAATTGTATTCTGGTAAACCAACTAGTTCTACAATCTCGTTTAAGCCCTATGAATGAAATGACCAGACAATCCCTTTTCATTCCCATTCAACATCTTATTCCCATGGAAGAGTGCGTTCATTGACATAAGTTGCTATCAGCCTGATTTGTCCGAGAATTGGCAGGTCTGTCACAGAAAATCTTTAAGTGCACACGTGATAGCCAAGAGCCCTTCGCTCCGGCTAAAGCTTTCTTCTGTTCCCTTCCATTCGGTACCTACCTTTCCAAGTTGATATTTGCTCCGAAGTCCGCTCACAATTTCCGCCGCCGGCTGCAGGAAGTCCCCCTCGAACCGGCGCAGATCACCATGAAAAGTACACACAAGTAGATCCCGAGCCTGCCGGACCAGAACCGGCCGTGTGTGGTCCACGTAATCGGGATACAGAGGCCCCAAGTGCTCATCGATCAGTTTCTCTATGCCATTCGGTGATAAATTATCGCCATCATTCGGCAGCAACTGGGCAGCAGCCATCATGACCGGTAGCATCAAGGGACGGGCCTGAGAGGAATAAAAAAGAAAAAAAACAAAACGTCAAATGTAAGTCTACCAGCTAATGGGGTTTCTTGTTTTTTATATTGAAGATTTAATGATTTAACATTGAATCTTTTAAAAAATCCATTTACACAGAAACCTTCTTAATTCTTTTCCAAAAACAAGTTCCTGCCAGGGATTACACTTTGTATTACAATTTTCATAAAAATCCAATTGTATAATGACAGTCCAACGGAACTTGGCTGAAATTGAGTAAGCATCATAAAAATAAGATATTAACGTTCGCCAGCATCTTACCGGTTCAGTGTTGAACCTATCTTAAAGCTCAGCTCAGCTCCAGATGGTAGCAACTGAGCTGAACAGCCAAGCGACTTCTTAACACACCGATTAGATAATTAGCGGCAATAACATAATTAAGTAACCCGAAACACGACATCGAAGCAAAAATTGAAAAAAGTAATGCCACCTTCCCACACGGCAGTAGCAGAGCGGCAGAAATCGCAAGTTCTTTACTTCAATGAAAAAAGGCGGATGGCGGAGGAGGATTTTTAAATCGAGAAAAGTTTGTTCCCTTTCGATTTCGACCGGTTGCGGTCGGTGCTAAATAATTAAGCTTAGAGCCTACCTTGCTAAGCCGAACACGAATCTGTTTGATACTCACCCGCTTCTTTGGTTCTGGGCGGCATCTTCAGTCGAAATGTGTCCCAAATGGCGAGAAACGAGGGAGAATCAAAAACTAAAATCTTTTCTCAACTTGGATTTGAATTATCAAAGTTTTTAATATCAATTTTTGAAAAATACACTTCAAACTACAAACGATTGAGTTCTTTTCAAGCAAGAACCAACAATGGCATCATTTGTGGAAGTCCCTTATCCAAACGTTTTGTTGATTTTGATTTCGATAAAGAGTTCAAAAGATCATGAGGCAGAGGCAGAAGTTTACGTTTTGCTAAACTGTGCAATCGGCTTGCCCTGGTAAATGACGCTTGTGTATCTCGAAAAATCAACAAACAAAACACGAAAGGTTGATTTCTGCAAGAAATTTCAATGTACTTTAAATTTCATCCAAGTGTTCACACTCAGTGTCAAGTCATTAATTTGGGACTATGCATGCTTAGCAGATTTTTTTTTTCAAATATGGAGTATCGGAATAGTTCGGTATCTACCTACTTTCAAATATTTAATATCGTTTTAAGTACCACCTAAATAGTCCCTAAATGGCAGTGAATTTTCAATTATATTGATATAATTTTAATTGAGTGCTCTCGCACAAAGTTTACTTAGTACTACACAACTCAAACAATATACAGGTTATTTTTAGAACCGACTTCAGAGGTATACTGAAAGCGAGGGCGGACTCTCGGGGAAACAGTTTGGTTTCCGTCGAGGCCGCAGCACCGTAGATGCCATCCGCTCGGTCATCGAGGTAGCGGACAGAGCCAGGCTGACCAAGAAAAGAGGGCTCCGTTTTTGCACGGTTGTCACTCTGGATGTGAAGAACGCCTTCAACAGTGTCAGTTGGACAGCGATTGCGTCGTCGCTCATCCAAATGAGGATCCCGGCATATCTGTATAGGCTTGTGGAAAGTTACTTCCACAATCGCCAACTGCAGTATATGACCGGCGAGGGTTTGCGATCACAAGAGGTTTCGGCGGGTGTTCCACAGGGGTCAATACTTGGCCCGGTCCTGTGGAACATCACTTACGACGAACTCCTACGAACGAGCCTCCCATCTGGAGCTGAACTCGTAGGATTTGCGGATGATGTAGTCCTCTTGGCGAGAGGCTCCTCAACAGTGGAGGTTGAGCTACTGGCCACGGTAGCTATACAGGCAGTGGAAAGCTGGATGCACTCTAAGTGCCTGCGTCTAGCCCACCACAAAACCGAAATGGTGCTTATCACCAACCTGATCTCACCCCAAACAGGTACCATTGCCGTTGGACCGTGCAATATCGTGTCCAAACGCGCAATCAAGTACCTAGGGGTGATGATAGACGACAGGCTCAGCTTCACGAGCCATGTCGAATACGTGTGCAAGAGAGCGGCAATGGCCACGGCCGCACTCACACGAATGATGCCGAACTCCTCGGCCATCCAAAGCAGCAAAAGGCGGATCCTGGCAAGCGTGACCACTTCGATCTTGCGGTATGGAGCAGCGGCCTGGAGGCAGGCCCTGGGAAGAAGCTGTAACCTGCAGCGACTTAGCAGCGTTCAGCGGCTGATGAACCTGCGGGTTATCAGCGGATACCGGACCATGTCGTCCGAAGCCGCCTGTGTAGTAGCGGGTGTTATGCCCATCTCGGTTTTGCTTGAGGAGGATGTCTATTGCTACGACAACAAAGACATGCCCAATGTACGAGACCTCGCCAATGAGGACTCGATGTCCAACTGGCAGCAGCTGTGGGACAGCTCAACGAGAGGAAGGAGGACCCATCGTCTGATCCCGCACATCGGGAGCTGGACCGGTCGAAGGCACGGTGAAGTGGACTTCTATATGACGCAATTCCTGACTGGTCATGGACGATGGACGATGGAATTCCATCCGGGCCGGGCACTTTTAACGGGTCAAGATTACTTAAAACATTGAAAATCTCCTGCTAAAAAACTCGCCATACAAATCAGCGGACTCTTTGACGGTTTCCGACGTGCGGTCACGAAACGAAACAGACGACGGTACGGTGTTAGTAAGACGGCGACTTTTGACGTATTTCCAGAATGTAGAGGGATTTGTTTAACGTTGCGTTCAATTTTTAAGATGTATAGTTTAATGGCGGTATTACGAAGAGCTTCATAGTAGGCTTTTAGCCTCGATAAGTAGGCTTTGGTTTGATCCGTCTGATCTTGAAAGTAACGTTTTCGAGCTTTACGAACTAAATTACGGCTTTTTCTTAGTTCGGAGTTCCACCAAGAGAGCTTATAAGGCTGATGAAATGACCGACTTGGAACTTTGACGACCACTTTTGGGATAAAAACACGGACACGAATTGGAACAATATTCCATTTAACCCTTGCTTAACAAGGCAAGCTGGTTCAACTTGCTAGAGAAACCTTTTTCCCATAGCCTTACACTGAACTTGTAAGGTTACAACAGAAGCATTAGTCGCCTTCTCACTAATCGCTACGTTCTACAACACGGCATTTCAAAATGCAGTTGCTCACTGTGCAACCTCGATAGCATCCTGAAATTGTCCCACACACTTACCTACATCTTACAAATTATGTTTTTTTTTTTAATCTTAGTACCTCATGCTCATTCATCTGAACTGCACCTGGCATTCTAGCAGTCCTGGGTAAAACTAACTATGTACTACTGAGCTCTAGTTCTAACTACTTAGCTTCTTTTTTTACTGAGACGAGCTTCTCTTCTTGCATTTGTCGCCTTTAACGAAAATTCTATCCCAAGCAACTTGAAGATATCAACCTTAACTGGACTCTCACTTCTCAACTGGCTACTTCCACCGAAACTGGACTAATCATCATAAGCTGGCGATCATCATCTAAACTGGACTACCTGTCCTCAACTGGAGACCATCGCCTAAACTGGACTTGTTGTCCTCAACTGGCGATCATCGCCTAAAGTGGACTTATCGTCCTCAACTTGCGATCATCGCCTAAACTGGACTTCTTGTCCTCAAATAGCCATCATCGCCTAAACTGGACTTCTTGTTCTAAACTGGCGATCATCGCCTAAACTGGACTTATCGTCCTCAACTGGCGACTATTGCCTAAAAACTGGACTTAAAGCCCTCAACTGGCGATCACCTTTTTTCACTATTTACAATATCCAAATGGCTTGGAAAAACCAAGGTTTCACAAGGGGCGCTACATATCGAGAATAGGGAACGTAAATAAAGATTATGTTTTATTTTTTTCTTTTTTTTAAATTGATTATAAGGATTTTAACACCAGGATGTCATTCATCCCTCATAATAAGTGGAGATGGACTGAGACGCTGCGAAGAGATAAGAACGAGATTTGCAGAGAGGCGCTTGAACGGAATTCGGAGGAACATCGAAGGATAGGCAGACCCAGAAGCTCGTGGCGGCAAAACCTAGCCGCTGAAATCCGAACTGTCGACGAGAATCTTGACTTTGCCCAAGAGGAAACGCTGGATCCGCATCGTCTAAAGTGGAGATCTTTTACCACGGCCTAAGTTGCCTGAGGCTTGTGCGACATTTTTGTTGCAGCTAGGACCGTAAACCAGGAGATTTACATTAAAGAGTGACTTCAAAAGCGTTTGCTGCCTTTCCTGAAGAAACATGACTTGTCTGTGCTGTATTGTTCGGATCATAAAAAAGGTCATGGAGTGGTATGCCGCTAACAACATTCAGGTTGTGCTCAAGGATAAGAGCCCTCCCAACACATCAGAACTTTGCCTTATCGAAAAACATTGGGGATAGTTAAGCAGAACCTCAACAGGTTCGTCGCCACGCTCATTTTGGTAGTTTTACTAACCGGGCACAAAGAAAATCTCCTACCTACTTACCTAAGGATCCGGCGCCGATTGACCGACGCATAGGGCTGAGATAAAAGATCGCCACTGCTGGCGATCCGGAGCCAGCGTCTTCACTTGCTGCCAGCCAAGGTTCTCGTCAACTGTGCGGATTTCAGTGGCTAGACTTCGCCGCCACGAGCTTTTTGGCCTGCCTCTTCTTGGATGCCCTTCTGGATTCCAGTCAAGCGCCTCTCTGCAAATCTCGTTTTCATCTCTTCGCAGCGTGTGCCCAATCCATCTCCACTTACGTTCCCGAATCTCGATTTCTAGCGCCTTTTGATGACACCGGCGATGAAGTTTAACGTTTGAGATCCAGTTGCCAGGCCACCAAGCGCGGATGATGTTCCGCAGGCAGCGATTCACAAAAACTTGCAGTTTCGGATCTTAGTTCGTAGAGAGATCTGGCGTGAGCGCCAGATGTTTCGGAGACTCGCAAACGCAAATCGGGCTTTTCTGATCCGGGTTTCGATGTCCTTCTTGGTACCACCATCAGGCGTAATCTGGCTACCAAGATACTGGAAGCACTCCACTGTCTCAACCTTTCCAGCTACCACGAAATTGAAACGATTTTCTGTGTTGATTTCCATCGACTTGGTCTTTCCGACATTGATTTTGAGACCTGCTGCCTTGGAGCTTTCGGTGAGGTCGTCGAGTTTGCTCTGCATGTCTTGTTGTGTTTGGGCAAGCAAAACAATATCGTCTGCCAGGTCAAGGTCGTTCAGTTGCTCGATTACTGAAGGATTCCACGGCAATCCTCGGTTTGGTCTACAGTCAATCGATCCAGTCAAGATCTCATCCATTACGATGAGAAAAAGCAGCGGTGACAAAATACATCCCTGTCTCACTCCAGCAGTTAACGGGATTGGTTCGGACAAGACACCGTCGTGCAAGACCTTGCAGGAAAATGCCTCGTACTGTGCTTCGATGAGATGGACTAGTTTCTCTGGGACCCCTCGTCGTCTAAGAGCAGCCCAGATGATTTCGTGGTTCAGTCGGTCAAATGCTTTTTCGAAATCAACGAATACCAGCAGAAGAGAGTCCTGGAATTCGTTGATTTGTTCCAGTATGATTCGTAGTGTTGTGATGTGGTCCCCACATGATCGTCCGGATCGGAATCCAGCTTGTTGCCGTCGGAGTGTAGCGTCGATTTTCTCCTGGATCCTGTTCAGGATCACTTTGCAGAGTACTTTGAGGGTTGTACAGATCAAAGTTATGCCACGCCAGTTACCGCACTCTGTTAGGTCTCATTTCTTCGGGACTTTTACGAGGATACCCTGCATCCGGTCGGCCGGGAATGTTGCAGTATCCCAGATGTCAGCGAAAAGACGGTGCAACATTTGTGCTGACAAGGCAGGGTCGGCTTTGAGCATTTCAGCAGGAATGCAATCGATTCCAGGCGCTTTGTTGGATTTCATGTCCTTGATTGCCGCTTTTATTTCAGCCAGCGAGGGCGCTTCCTAGTTGACGCCATTAATGCGACTTACTGTGGGCGCCTTGAGCTGCGGGTTCTGTTGGCCATTGCTATTTGTAACTCGGAAAAGTTGTTCAAAATGCTCAGCCCAACGCTTGAGCTGATCTGCTCGATCTGTCAGCAGCTGACCTGCTCGGTCTTTCAGCAGCATTCTTGCATTAGTCCTTGCACCACTAAGGCGGCGAGAAATATCATATACCATCGATCATCGATCATCCTCCAAGTTTCATCCAACATCCATTCACTTCGTCTTCCACAAACTTTACCGAGAGTATCATGGCTCGTCGTGATAAAGGCATTCTTGATTCCACACCACTGTTCTTCAACTGTTCCGTCTGTCGGCAGCTCCGAGGCTCGGGATTCTAGCTTTTCAACGTATGCCCTTTTTCACCTTTGGATTCTCCAACCGGCGGACGTCGTATCGACACCTGACTTTCTCCTCGCGCCGTTGGACACGCGCAACTCTCAGTCGTATCTCGCCAAGGACGAGGTGATGGTCAGATGCTATGTCTGCGCTTCGTTTGTTGCGGACATCAAGAAGGCTCCTTCTCCATTTTCGGCTGATGCATATGTGGTCAATTTGATTTTCTGTTCAGCCATCTCGGGATACCCAAGTGACCTTATGTGCTGGTCGATGGGGGAAGAGCGATCCACCGATCACCATGTTGTTGTTGCCACAAAATTTTACAAACAGCTCTCCGTTTTCGCTCATCTGTCCTAGGCCATGGCGCCCTATGATGCGCTCAAAGTCCTGATTATCGAAGCCAATCTTTGCGTTGAAGTCGCCTAAGTAGATTTGAATGTCACCCTTCGGAATTCTCTCAACCACGCTGTTCAATTGACTGTAAAACTGCTCTTTCTCTTGCAAATCGGCAACGTCAGTTGGCGCATAACACTGGACCATTGTAAGGTTTCTAACCCGTGTTCTGAATCTGGCTACGATTATTCGTTCGTTTATCGGTTCCCATCTTATGAGGGCCGCATGGGCCTGCGGGCTTAATAGGAAACCAACTCCTCGTTCCCGAGTAGCGTGTTCTCCTCGTATGCCAATATGTAAAGCAGTACTTGCCCGGACTGTGTCTTGTGTTCTCCAGTGTTAGGCCAACGGACTTCGCTCAGTCCCAATATCTCTAGCATGAGGTGGCTAGCTTCTCTAGCAAGTTGAACCAGCTTACCTGGCTGGGCAAGGGTTAAAACGTTCCAAGTTCCAATTCGTGTCCGTGTTTTCATGCTAAAAGTCGTTACCAAAGTTCCAATTCTGGGCTTGTGATATAGCTCAGTTGGCAAGTCTGTTGTCTCCTGAGCCGATGTCCACGAGTTCGAGCCCAAGAGTAAACATCGAACACAGTTGTACCGGATAGTTTCTCAATAACGATCCGCCAACTGTAACGTTGATAAAGTCGCGAATGCCATAAAGATGGTAAAACGACTATAATCGAAACAAAAAAAAAAAAAAAGTTCCAATTCGGTTATTTCTTCTCTCAGTTTCCGTAACAATACAAGATATCAGGAGCAGTAGGTTGTTAGCCTAAACTCCCTATCCCGCGATGGAGCTGCCATCTTGGACTTACCTGGCGGGAGCCACATTTCATAAATTCAGCCGCTCGCTGCGAGACAGACGCTGCTTGATCCGCCCCTGACCTGGAGAACAGATGCTCGGTTGTTGTTGCACGCCGCCCCTGACCTTGGGAACAGACGCGTGCGGCCACCTTTTCAGTCTGCATGCGACCAAAGCATCCACCGGGGTTGGGTACCCGATCTCCGCTTAGGTTACTCGCATCCCAGCCGGCACCACGGGGAGGTAGAGATAGGAGTTGTCAATAAGAGGTGTTATGACCACTATGGGGTCTCGTGTTGCACATTATCCACCGTTTACCAGCCGAAAGAAAATCTTGGAGCGACAAAATAAAGAAGGAGAGCTCTCAGCTTTGCAACGTGTGGTTAAACTGAGCGGCTAACATGAGTAAGAGAGCGTCACACGTTTTTTATGAGACGGGGCCTCCCAGGAAATACACTCGTCACCCGAATATGGGTCCCATAGCGACGAACGTGTTAAGAAGACCGAAACAAATTGTTAGCAGCGAGAAGCAGTTCAAAACAAACTGACGTTCTGCGACGAAGAAGATAGATAAGATGACATACAAAATCAGATGGCAGGCGTCAAACGAATCTTTAGTGAGTATTTTTGCCATCGAAAATCCACTCATTGCTGCATTTCCTATTGCAGCACACTTGATCTATTAGATAGCGCAGCATCCTATCGTCCAATATGAGTTTGTCCAGTTAATTTGATGTAGCTTAATTGTCCCCGAAAACCCCGATAGTCCTATTCTGGTAAAACTCATATTGAACCTTAAAAAATTAAGATACTTTGATTTATTTCAATAAACTAATAATCGATTTATACGCAATTAACTGTGACCACTTTCTGATCCGAACACCCTTGAATGTTTTTTTTTTATCAAGCAAAATTTTATATGTTAAGCTTAACTTGAAAATTGTTCTACTGAGTTTTCTTGATTAAATTAAAATTTTTAGGATTCAGCTCCCAATTTTAGATTGTCCGTAATATTAGGTTTGGTTTAAATAATTTCCTTGCTTATTTAAATTGCGCTGGTTGGTAACAGAAAGCTATTTAAAAGAGAGATAATTGAAAAACCTTTTCCAATACTTCAAAGGTATTAAACAAACTTAAAGATCGCATATCGATACGAGCTGGTCGAAAGAGCTCACTGCCGAGATTCCATAGAACCAACGGTATTTGAAATCAATTTCGCTCCACGTGTCAAAAATATTGGCACAAAAGGGCAGCGGGAAATTTACGACCCGCCAAAGGTAGAACGCCCTTCCTGGCTTGACTTGGCCGCAACTTGAGCTTGGTTACCGGTCTTCTGGCACGGATCCAGAACGATTCTACCGCAAAAGGCAAACCGGCCGTGGCTCACCCCTCTCAATGAACCCTCCCATCATCAGCTCCAAAAAAATCCAAGAAACTGGTCAAACGTAGCCGGTGGTCTTTCCCAGGAATCTGGTCAGCCTGAGTGTGTAATGAATGAACTGGCATCGGGGAAAAGCTTCGAGAAGGAGGGTTGTCGGTCACCTGGAGGTGTGGTCAGTTCTTCCATGGATCGACCGACAACCGGAACGTGTGTGTATTTTATTTCGGATCGGATTGATTTTATTGCTTCTTTTCCGTTCTGCCAAAGTTGAGAGCGAGAATGTTAAGTCGGTTAGCTTACAGTTGATCGGGACCTGGATCCGATTCTTAGCTATCGAAGCACGTTCGCATAACAGTTTTCTTGTAATGAAGTTTTAAAATCAAATGCGGTCGTAAAAATGTTATTAAACATCTGGATCAACTCTCGAATCCATGGGTATTAATCGTGGGAATCGAATTGTGACATTGATTGAGAAAAATATACTAACTCAAATGACAAATCATGACTGCATTATAGGTGATACGGTCAAAATTTGGTCAAGGGAAAACGCGTGTAAATCGGTGAAATCGTTTATTTAACAAATCAAATTAAATTTCTTTTTCAAGTTTAATTAGTATTAAATTCAGGAAAAATATTCAGTTAGGCTTCCGCTTTTCCAAATCCGATTTGGCGGGCCTTACGCTTAACCCCTGCCATCAGATTTTGTACAGCCGCCTTGTCCACCTTCTTTGCCGCAGAAAGCCAGTTTGCCTTGAACTGCTGCTCATCCTTAGCAGTTTTTTTTTGTCTTCTTTAGGTTCCGCTTGACAATAGCCCAGTATTTCTCAATTGGGCGGAGCTCTGGCGTGTTGGGAGGGTTCTTGTCCTTGGGAACCACCTGCAGGTTGTTGGCCGCGGCGTATCACTCCATTGCCTTTTTACCGTAATGGCAAGATGCCAAATCCGGCCAAAACAGTACGGAACAACCGTATTTCTTCAGGAAAGGCAGCAGACGTTTATTCAAACACTTTTTCACGAAAATTTCTTGGTTGACAGTCCCGGAAGCTATGAAAATGCTGCTTTTCAAGCCACAGGTACAGATGGCTTGCCAAACCAGATATTTCTTCGCGAACTTTGACAGTTTCATGTGCTGACACCTTTCCCCTTCCTTTTGCCGTATAAAACTCCTGTCCCGGAAGCTCCTTGTAGTCGGCTTTGACGTAGGTTTCGTCGTCCATTACCACGCAGTCAAACTTCGTCAGCATCGTCGTGTAAAGCCTCCGGGATCGCGCTTTGGTCGTCGTATTTTGTTTATCATCGCGATTTGGAGTCACTACCTTCTTGTAAGTCGATGGTCCGGCGCATTTTTTGGCTCGATGCACGGTTGTAGACGATACACCCAGCTTATTTGAGGCATCTCAGAGAGAGAGGTTAGAGTTTCGCTTGAAACTACCGGCAACTCTTTTTGTCGTCTCAGCGGCTTCCGGTTTTCGATTTCCCCCCGATCCAGACTTCCCGGCTGTCGTCAAACGTTCCCCAAACACTTTAATTACATTTGTAACGACTGATTTGGCAACTTTTAGCGATTTTGCCAGCTTTGCGTGCGAGTAGCTCGGATTTTCGCGATGCGCGAACAAAATTTCGATACGCTGCTCTTCTTCCTTGGACGGCATTTTGACAACTGAAGAGTGAATTCCAAAATCAAAATAGGAGCAACATTCTACACACACACACACACACACACACACACACACACACACACACACACACACACACCTTCAAAATGAGGGGTGTTCAGGTTTTTTAAATGCAAAATTGAAAGAAATACGTCAAGTTGATATTGACCAAATTTTGACCGTATCACCCTTTACGATAATTCGATTGCCAATGCTTTTTAATTTTGAAATAATGAAAGCTACTTGTTTGAGAAAGATTATGAAATTAAAAAAAAAACATTATTTTCAGTTTCATCTGAGCCTAAAGCTGTAAATTTTCAACGCATTTCAATGGGTTGATCTTCTAAGTAGATATGCAAAAACTAAAGTTCGTCACGTAGGAATCATTCATCAAATTACTTAATTAGACAGCCCGCGTGAAAGAGCTTTCGCTCCCGTCAAGCGTAGAAGATATTTTTCCCTGACATGTTGTACCTTCTTATGGTACCAACCTTTTCAGCAAGCAATGCGCTAAATTCTCATAAGGCACGAGGCAGGTATACGCGGCCGGCAAAATGCAAACAACTTGCAACAGGAAAACATCTTCAAGCGTGCTTAATTGATGAGATGGGACGTGAGATTTCCACTGGATTTCCCAGCAAAAGGGGTCAAATTGGTCAAACACTGATTATCGGCTCCCACACAAAACTAAGATGTGCTTTCAAGTCTTTTATTTGAGCGCTAGATGTGTTTGACTGTTATATTTTAAAAAAATCCTGCCGAGAAATATATCAAGGCAACATAATTTAAAAAAAATCCGAGATGTAAAGAGTTAAAGATCTGAATTTGACTGATTTTGAAGCGCTGAATCCTAATCTGCAACATTAGGATTCCATGAATATAACAAAAATTTGAAACTAAAGATTTTGAATCCCGAGATCCCGGGAATTCTAGAATCCAACAAATAAAGCTGAACCTGCTTATACATTGTGAACATTTTATTTTGACAGTTAAAAAATTAAGTTTAAAAAAATGTTTTTTTTTTTCGTCTGAAAACCCCAATGAGTCAAACAATTCCAATGAAAAACCATACCAAAAGAATTAGAATGCTCTATTATGGAGTTTAAAATTTACGTTTCGCAAACTGTCGACAGTTTTTTTAAGTTTCGATTATTGTCGTCATACGTGATTTTTTTTTCTGTTTCGATTATAATCGTTTTAACATCTTTATGTTATTCGCGATTTATATCAACGATGCAGTTGGCGGATCGTTATTGAAAACTTATACGGTATAACTGTGATCGATGTTTACTCTTGGGCTCGAACTCACGGACATCGGCTCAGGAAGCAACTGACTTGCCAACTGAGCTTTATCACAAGCTCTAAACTGTCGACAGTAGGCAAAAAAAACTAAGAACAAATTGGCAAATACCTAATAATTTACGAGATTCGGTCTAGCAAACCCACTTCTATCCTTAAAAAAAATCTTTCTCAATTTTATAGTTAATGTTATTATACACTTTGTGGATAATTGCAAGAAAAATATTCGATAGTTTCAATTGTTTGAACCTGAACTAGGGATAGCAATGTATAAACAAATCTTATGCATAGGTTTCTTTAGCAGCCAAGGATATAGAAATTCTTATCAATTTTACCCGGGAAAAGGATACTCAGAATATTAAGACACACTAACTCCAGCATACGGTTAATATTTTTGCATAATCATTTTGGACTCACAGTAGTTTATAAGGCATATTATAAGATTTGAAATATTTATGAATTAAATGGTCCTTGATCTACAAATAGTATTTAGGAAATATAATTTACTAAATGAAAATATTTTACTTCCACTAATGATTTAGCTGATATATTTACTGTACGGATAATTTTTTGACTGACTGTAGATGTAAAATCAGTTTGTGTTGTTCATGTGATTTCTTAGATTATCAGTTACCGTTAAACGGGGTAACATTGATCCCCGGGGTAGCTTTGATCAACATGAAATTGATTCATATAATCATTAATAACTAAGTCTAAGGTGAAAATATTTCAAATATATAGGTTGAGTTTCAAATTGGGAATAACTTGGTTTATTTTTTTAAATTTTAAATGTAAGTAAAAATGTAATTTGAAAATCTTGAAATATCTATTTTTTTTGAAGGCTCGCAAACAAACACCCTTCCTGATTTTAAAGCGTTTAGAAGCAGCAAGTTGATTTATGTGAGAGTTCAACTTTTTTCCTCAGTAAATGTATAGTTTTGGTGAAGTTTTTGTTGTATTGTATTTGCAGGTAAATTTTTAATTTTCAAATTTTTTTTGTAATTTTAATGTAATGTAATTTTTAATGAAAAATTGGGACATTTAACAAGGGTGGGTCAGTCTAGGACAAAAGGCTAGAAACCCTATCAAATGGTAAAGTTTGAAGGAAAACATTAGAGAGGAATAGTGCAGGGGCCTAGGGAATTGAATGAAGGCATTATTCAGTTTTTTTTTGTAGTTGAAATTGTATAAGTAATGTACAAAAATTTAGCCCCTTAATTTATGCAGCATCATTGTCCATCTTTCGATTTTATATGTTGTACCGCCTTAACACATAAATTACCGCAAAGTTGTTTTTTTTACCGCGAAGATATCTAACCCAAGAAACATCGAAATTCAGCACTGTATATCTCAGAATTCCCTGGACCAAAAGCTACAAATTTAGTATCTTTGAGCCACCGAAAGTGTTATGTTCAATTTTGTAGAGTTTCATGATCAATTTTATATCATTTGAGTTTGTACCGAATTGCCTAGGAAATTGATAAACTAGCATTTGTAAACATTATGGAGGTGTTTTGTATCCTTTCTGATCAAGAAAACTCGTTAAACCGTCAAAATACGAACTGATCAATGTTATCCCAAAGCATCTAATTTTTAAAAAAGACTAAATTGATTTTAAGATTTAATTTAATGTTGTCCAATAAATTTCTGCAACCATGTTTTACATGCATAGGATTCTAGTACTGGTTTTAAAAATATGAAACATGCCACATTCCCCGTAACAGAAAATATAATCGAAAAATATTGAAAAAAGTTATCAATCTTACCCCGTTTTACGATACTAATGATTGATTTTACTCAAAAATGATAAATTTCAATAACGCCGTATTACCAAGACTAGAGAAAGTAAACAAAACCGGACAAAACATTTGAGTTCAGTACGCCAAGAAAAACGACTGTAGGAGGTAGACTGATTTTTTTTTTCAATATCTAGATAATTTGGGCGTACTTCATAAAAGTTTCATCAAGGAGTCGCATTAAAGCTTCCAAAAAAAATTCTCAATTGTTTTTATAATATTTTTAGAACAGATAATTTTCTAATAATTGGGAGTAGTATTCCTATCAGGGCTGTAATTTCCTATCAGCCAAATGGGCTTGTGGTATAGCTCAGTTGGCAAGTCTGTTGTCTCCTGAGCCGATGTCCGCGAGTTCGAGCCCAAGAGTAAACATCGAACACAGTTGTACCGGATAAGTTTTTCAATAACGATCCGCCAACTGCAACGTTGATAAAGTCGCGAATGCCATAAAGATGGTAAAACGACTATAATCGAAACTAAAAAAAATCAGCCAAATTTATCAGGCATGAAATATTCTTCATTAAGTAAAACAAAAACGAAAATTTAAAAAAAATGTTTTGAAATATTTTGAAGAAAAGTTTTCTATCACACATTGCCTGAAAAATGGATCAAAGTCAATACATATCTTACAGATGTCAACTTATATTTTAACTTAAAAAAAAGCATTCCTTCTGGTATCCTCCACCCATATCATAGATTTAGAAAAATCTTCAAAAAAGCTGTCCACCGAAATAAACCCAATACGATGGTCAAATCGTGCGCAAGGAAGTTGAACCGCAAGCGGGGAGAAGTCGAAAACTTCGTAATAGGCAACGAATCGTCTCGTCTAGATTATGATTGCCAGATTTTTTCCCGGACATATCCAGACCGTGAAAAATCCAGGAAATTTGATGAAAAATGCTGGCAAAATCCGGGCATTTAATTTAAAAATTTTAAACCCAAAACCATGGTTACCAAAAAAAAAATTGGCAAACCCTGTTTGGCAAAAACTGGTTCTGGATTTTTGAGATTTTACCAAAAAAAAGTTGAAACGGTTTTCTGTGATGCTATTTCTATAAATTTAATTGAAAAGTCGTGTTAAATCAGGTGTTTTTTGCACTTTACTTTACAAAAATTAAGTCGTTCCTCATGCTGCAATCAATTTTCATGAACTTCACAAGAATCAGTTAACATCACCAATCGAATTTTTTTTCCAATTAGAAGAAAGACAAACAACATTTATATTGACATAAAAAAAATAAAATTTGGAAACACTAACAAAATTCAAAACATCTGTGGATTCTATGATTTTTTTTTTTATAAAATTAGTGTTCTATAATTTTAACTTTATGAAATTATACATTTTTCTGGGTTTTTGGTAACCTTGCCTCAAACCCGGCCAATATTCGGGCAAATTTTATATAAACCACGAAATTTTTCAACGCAACGCAAATATCAAAGTTTGTAATAATTCAATTTGATTGTCTCGATAAATTTCGATAAACAATTGATGGCCAAGTTACCTTTCCGTTGGAACAAGAATCGTACCCAAAAACTGTGCTGCAGTTTTTGAAAATCGAAATTCTTTAAAGCTTTGAAGGACAAGCTCCAGGAAATAGAAAAATCATCATAATCATGAAAGTTTTGAAACAGGGCTGGTTATAGGGTGCAAGTGGGGTCCAAAAATGTTGGTGCATGTATTTCTTTGCTGATATCTCGAAAGCTGCTTGAAAAGTTGCTATCAAATTTTTATAGGTAAACATTACATTACTCATTCAATTCCCATTCATGCATTCATAAGATATACACAAACGACATTATTTATATGCTAGTTTAATGGCAATGCGATGAACGTTAGATGATAAATTCTTGATAGAAGAATTAAAGATCGGAAAGAAATGACGGATAGATAAAGCAGACGCTTAGTAGAAGAAAATTTACAGGTGTTGAAATTGAGCCAAGAGCATATTTTATGGAAAGTTTCAAAGGTGCGTTCTAGACCCTTTGTCCCACATCAGTTGAATGGCTGAGAGAAGTAACAGCGAGAGGCGCAATTACGTTCACCCATACATCCAACCCGATGGATTGGTAAAGCACGTGCTTCCCAATCGGACAAAAAGTCTAGAACGCATGGCTCTGGTGAAGCTTTCCTATTGCTGAACCAGTTCAAGCGATGTGTTGTCTGGTGAATCCGAAAAACAGACAACACATCGCTTGAACTGGTTCAGCAATAGGAAAGCTTCACCAGAGCCATGCGTTCTAGACTTTTTGTCCGATTGGGAAGCACGTGCTTTACCAATCCATCGGGTTGGATGTATGGGTGAACGTAATTGCGCCTCTCGCTGTTACTTCTCTCAGCCATTCAACTGATGTGGGACAAAGGGTCTAGAACGCACCTTTGAAACTTTCCATAAAATATGCTCTTGGCTCAATTTCAACACCTGTAAATTTTCTTCTACTAAGCGTCTGCTTTATCTATCCGTCATTTCTTTCCGATCTTTAATTCTTCTATCAAGAATTTATCATCTAACGTTCACCGCATTGCCATTAAACTAGCATATAAATAATTTACCAACGGTGACTATTCGTTAAAAAGAAAAAAAAAAAAAAAAACACAAACGACACTGTTAGGTAATGGTTTCAATCCAACTGTTATCGATTTTTTAAGGATTAGTTCAGTGACATTAAAACTGCTAAAACATCTCCATGACAAATTGCAACAAATTTATTCGCTCTGGTCAGCAGCTTATCACCGATCAAATCGTGACGACCCCAAGGTGCTGAAATTATTGATTGATTCCTCTCATTAGGATTCAGCACGTTCACTTTCCACGGAAGGCGATTGCGACCATCAGAAAGTTGATCTTCCCTTTGGGGAGAAAAAAGTTAACCCAAGTTTCATAAAGAATGCCGACGATCGACCGGTGGTGGTCTTAAAACGGAAATTTCCCGGCACCGTTGTTGTCTCGACGAAAGGAAAAACAACCAACCCGAATCCTTAGCCGGTTCGTTCCGCTCAATTAGTACAGCACAGTTGTAAAAGCTGACCCTGACTGACACTTTCGGCATTCGGCCACTTGGCCCCCAAAAAAGTCTGCCCCGATACAATTTCTTCAATCAACTACTGACTGTGGCGTCCAACTTTGGCGATACCGGTAGCACTTTTTCTCTTTTTCTGCGAATAATCACACTCAATCATATTTCGACGATCGCCTCGGATGATCCCGCGGATTTATGTTTCGGGAATATTCAACGACTACCGAAAATGGCCCCGGTGTCCGTACAATTTGGACATGATCCGGCGGCGGCTTCCAGGTTGATTTTTTTCGGCAGCAATGCAACTCCTACTGGTGGCACCTTAAACGGACAGCCGTAACAACAGCTCAGTACCGACTACATTAAACTTGATGAAGAATTAATGAGCTCAAGTTTTCGAGCTTTTTTGTTAATGTTTTCTTGGATACAGCACCAACGTGTGGCACCCAAAGCTGGCTGAACCAGATCAGAGGGGAGAATCCTTTTCAGGAAAAAAGAAGTGATTCCATGGGTGCCCGGAAAAGAACGTTTTTAAAAAGTTTTATTTGATTAGAGAAAAAAACCGTGGAAAGATTCAAATTGCGCAGTTAATACAAAAATGTAGGTATATCATTCAAACCCCCCCAAGAAAAACTTTTGCCGAGCACCTCTCTTTTTCATCATAGCATAGTTGAAACAGTGTATCCAATGGTTATACTCAAAAACTGGTCCAATGACTGAGCTAACTTTGAGCTCCTGAAGATGCTCAGCCCTCGCTTGAGTGAAACAAAATCAGTCTTTATTGTAGTTAAATCGATTACCAGAGCACAAGGATTTGGTGGAAACTTTCGATTTTCTTATAGCTGCAGATTTCCACTTCTTCAAAAAACAAAATCGATCACTACAAGCTGGATTCTCCTTTTTTTCGCAACAGTCAATTACAAATTCAGCCTTTGCGTACCAACATACCAACATTGGGGTCGTCCCTGGTGGCCAAAGTGTTGACCGAGTAACAAGTCGTAATTTATGCAGTGATGCTTGTTTTGTGACCAAAAACCGATGCAATTTTTGACAAGGGAGCGGTTACTTTTTTGCTTTGCTTTTTTTTTGGGACCGAAGGTTTGCTTGAGGATAAATATGCATTATTGATGAGGGCCAGCGATTGCCGATGCGATCATTATCATTCGATGTTTATGAATGTTTTTGTTTCCGGAATCTGGTTCGCGGTTCAGTATTTTTATTCCAGTAAGTTGTAGTCATTATCGAGAAAATAATTGCAAAATTCTTTATCCGAAAGCTGGTTGAGAATTTACAGGGCGATGTAGAGTTTAGAAAGTCGTTTAAATTATTGGTGACAGTTAGCAGATGAAAAATGTTTCATGAAACAGAGATTTCAGAAATAAAGGCAAATCAGATAGATTGAATGTCCATGAACGACGTAGAGGAGCCAATCCCAACGATGAGTGAAGTTAAGGAAGCCATTCGCCAGCTGAATAGAAACAAGTCGGCTGGGAAGGATGGCATCGCAGCTGAACTCATCAAAATGGGCCCGGACAAGTTGGCCGATTGCCTACACCGGTTGATAGTCCGGATCTGGGACATAGAACAGCTACCGGAGGAGTGGAAGGAGGGGGTAATATGCCCCATCTACAAGAAGGGCGACAAATTGGACTGTGAGAACTACCGAGCGATCACTGTCCCCAATGCCGCCTATAAAGTGCTGTCCCGAATCCTACTCCGCCGCCTAACGCCACAAGCAAACAGATTCGTAGGCCGGCTTCATTGAGGGACGGTCAACGACGGACCAGATATTCACATTACGGCAAATCCTCCAAAAATGCCGGGAACACCAAGTCCCTACGCACCATCTATTCATCGACTTCAAAGCCGCATACGACACGATCGACCGTAACGAGCTATGGAAAATCATGGACGAGAACGGCTTTTCCGGGAAGCTGATCAGACTGATCAAGGCGACGATGGATGGAACGCAGTGCTGTGTGCGGATCTCGGGTGAATTGTCGAGTTCATTCGAATCACGCAGGGGGCTTCGACAAGGTGATGGTCTATCCTGCATGATGTTCAACGTGGCGCTAGAAGGTGTTATTCGACAAGCGGTGGGCGAAATGCGGAGAACGATTTTCAACAGATCCAGTCAACTTATCTGCTTTGCCGATGACATTGATATAGTCGGCAGATCATCTGCGGCGGTGGAGGAGATCTACCGCAAACTGAAACGCGAAGCAGGAAGGATTGGGTTGATGATCAATACGTCCAAGACGAAGTACATGCTGGCCTGCGGATCCGAGACCGACCGAACCCGCTTGTTCAGTAATAACAAGGTCACGATCGACGGCGACGAGCTGGAGATAGTCTAAGTTACTGGCCCTTAATCCAGAACTGCCGCGGCGATCATCGATGCTGCAAGCAGTTCAAGTAGCAGGAAGAAGAAGAAGAAGAAGAGATAGTCGAAGACTTTGTCTATCTCGGCTCACTGGTGACCGCAGACAATGACACCAGCCGTAAGATCCGGAGGCAAATTATTAGCGGAAGTCGTGCCTACTTTGGACTCCACAAGCAACTGCGGTCGAGAAGACTTATCCCTCGCATGAAGTGTAACCTGTATATGACGCTCATTAGACCGGTTGTTCTCCACGGGCACGAGACATGGATATTGCTCGAGGAGGACCTGCGTACACTCGGGGTATTCGAGCGACGAGTGTTAAGAACCATCTTTGGTGGCGTACAGGAGAACGGAGTGTGGAGGCGAAGGATGAACCACGAGCTCGCGCGACTCTACGGCGAACCCAGTATCCAGAAGGTGGTGAAGGCTGGCCGGATACGCTGGGCGGGACATGTTGCGAGAATGCCGGACGACTGTCCTGCAAAACAGGTGTTCGCTACGAATCCGGTAGGAACAAGACGAGCGCGGGCGCAACGAGCGAGGTGGTTAGACCAAGTGGAGCATGATCTGGCGAACGTGGGGTGCCCGAGAAATTGGTGAACGGTTGCCATGGACCGAGTGAATTTTAGGAATTATGTTCGTCAAGTTATGTCGTGAGACGGAATACTAGGTAAATAAAAAAAAAATAAATGAATGTCCAAAATATACTGACTTGTGTATAAACCAAATTGAGTAAACAATCACAGAGTATACAAGAATACTTATAAATTCTTCATCCAGACATCTTTCATTCCGGGTTCAAGGATTCCACGTGGATGTGAGTAAAGCATAGTCAAACTTTGTAAAAAACTGGCATCCCTGCCTAATCACCAGTGTTCGGCATCGCTAACAGAAAAATAAGCACCGCTAGCTAAATCGCTAACTCAGTCAAAATTTCCGATCACTAATAAAAACCGTTAAATATGCTGAAAAATTTATCACTTAAACTTAAAGCGCTAATCGCTAACTACTAACTGTTGACCAAAAAACGTACACCGAAAAATTATTTATATTTTTTTATTGATTTAATGTTTTTGGACTAACAACACATATTTAACACCCGAAAATACAAATATAGTTGATTTAAACTTCTAACAACAACTTAAAAATAACAATTAATTATAGCATTAATTATGGCTGCATTTCATTCCTTAAGGTTCAAATACTTTACGCAGTCCAGTTTTTTTTTTTTTTTGGTTTCAGTCTGTTGCTAAATCTTCATCCAGTTTTCATATTTATTAAACTTGTGTGATAGAAATGTATGAATAGACTGAGTCAATTTGAGGTAAGTTTTTTATTTTTCTCGGACCCTGGGGTTTGAAAAGCTTTGTTTTGGTTCTAAAGTCATCCAAGATTTTTTGCAGGATTTTAAAGACACTTTTACATGAGTAAATTTCAACTTTTATGTTTGTATCGGAAAGTTGAATGTTTAGTAATGAAAAATATACATCATTTGTGTTTCTTCTGTGGAACCGAGCTTTGTTATGGTTGTTGTGCCAATTTATGAATTCTTTAAAGGAAATTATCCACTGAACAACTTTGTCGAAGATCTTAACTTTGTATTTTATTAGGCATAAAAGTCTTGCGGCATTGATAAAAAATAAATTCAAGACATCCCTGCTAGTGCCTCAGATAGCATACCTCGTTAGGCAACAAGCAATGATGTTAATTGAATTTGTTGATTATCAATGCCAAAAGAAAAACCCCCTGTTAAACAGCTTTTTTCCCTAATAAGATACAAAGTTACGGTCTTCAAAGAAGTTGTTGAGCGGAAAATTTGCTTTGGAAAATTTATTAAATAGCACAAAAACTGGCTGGCAATCAGCTGGCTCGGTTCACAGAAGAAACAAAAATTATGTAGATTGTTCAGTACAAAATATTCAATTTTCCCATACAAACATCGAAGTTCAAATTTACTCATGTAAACGTTACTTAAAGATTCTGCAATAAATTATGGATGAGATGACCAAAACGAAGCTTTTAGAGCCCAGGGTTTGAGAAATTCACAAATGACCCCAAATCGACTCAGTCTATTGACGCAATCAACTATGAGTTAAATGGATTCAACTGTAATGGTATAATTGATTCAACTGTAAATATGATAGTTTCTACTACATTTGTATGATCGATTTTAGGCATTCAACTATGAATATAATAGATTCAACTATACATTCCTGGTTGACATCTCACATTTAACTATAAATATGATAGATTCGATTGTAATGGTATAATTGATTCAACTGTAAATACGATAAATTCAACTACAATTTTATGATAAAATGAATCATATTTATGATAGGTATTCAACTATAAATATAAATAATTCATCTATACATTTCTGGTTGACCTCTAACAATTAACTTATAATATGATTCACTCAATTGTAGTGGTATAATTGATTTAACCGTAAATATGACAGATTCAATTACGAATGTATGACTGATTTTAGGTATTGAACTATAAATTAATTCAACTATATTTTTATGATTGATTTTGTGATACTTGAATACTGTAGTGTTCATCCGTGTTTATCAGCAAAAATTAAAAAAAAATCTTATATATGAGACCAGTACGTGTTCCCTGAAGCGATCGTGGTGCTGTTTGTAGGGGCGATGTGGAATTCGTTCTTCTGAGCCACGCCTGCGACTATGAATATAAATTTTTGATAAAAAGAATCTAGAAATTGAATATGCAGCATTTTGGGATTTCATAGGTTATAAGTAATCGATCAAGCTAAGATAAGCTCATACCCATCAACGAAACGCCAAACCCATCCGGGAGCAATCAAGAAATCCACAATCTCGACCTGCAGTTAAAGTGAGCATTTTTTATTTGGGTGGTTGCAACCTCAGTATTTTAACTGTTCCTGTTTTAGTTTTACTGGGAGGATGAAATTTGAATTATCAATATCTTTTTACTTCGGTCTTGGTTTCTCTTTCATTGATTTACCTTAACTGTTGCAGTTTCCATTATTATTATTATTTCTTCCTTCTGCTTGTCTGCTGGTCATCGAAGCCATGTCTGGAGCAAACTATGGAGCCCGAATAACAAACAGGAGACAAATGCCTGATTCGATTTGTATACATTTCGAAGCGTGATTAGCTGCAGGGGTGCGATCATTGATTAGTTAGTTGATTTACTGGTTCAATTTTTAATATTCGCCGGATTGAAACTGCATTGGAGGTTACTTTCGATGGCTTTCCGCGGATGGAAAAATAATAATTATTTTTAGTTTTTGAATTAGAAGCTGATTCCTTCTTTAACTTGTAGCTTTGGAATTATTTAACTTACTCTAGTAGTTTTTGTTAATTGAGCTGTTGCTAAAAACGGTCCCAGACATAAATTTAAGGAAAATATTAAACTATTAGAGCAATTAGCAAACGCTTTACCTTTCGCGGATAAAGAACAAAAAAAAGCTCACACACCAACGATAAACAATCGTGAATTCAAAACAATTTCAATCGAAAGGGAACGTGAATAACCTACTTTAGAAATCTCGAAATTGAATCGCTTAGTTATTGCGCCAAAAAGGCCGCACCGAGATCAGGGCCCAGGGCTCGTGGTGGTACATATGGCTCTCTTTGAGGGAACCTTCCCTGAGATCAATCGCGCACCACCATTGATGCTGATGGCTGACATCTTTTGAACCTCGAACTCTTCCAAACGATTCCAATTGAGGGGCTTTTGAGTTCTTGAGCCACCCACGCTGAGATTTTTGAACTTATATTTCTACTGCCTGGCAGCCAGGGCACATCTAAATCTTTACCAAACCCCCCCTCACCCGATCGCTTGTCGGAAATCAAAAGCCACACTTTGGCAATAAATCCCGGTCCTGTTTAGTCAAATAACGAGCTGAACCGAAAAAAAAACAAACCATTCGAAATCGAGAGTTATGATTCCATGATCCCAAAGGCAAGAAGGTGGCACACAAACAATCCAGCCGAGATTTGGCAATCATTTACCACCGGTGGCTTTCGAGGTTTTTTTTATTTACATTTGGGCAGATGAAAACTGAAAACGAAACCACACAGGGACAAAAACAAATCGTGATTGCAACTGAAAATGGAATTCTCAATCCATCGACAGCATCGCGGCAGATTTGTCTCGGCCGTTCGTTGGTCGGGATCAGAAATTTGGATATTCATTATTATTTGGCAGAATTTACGACTCGATTCAAATGCGCGGGATTTTTCCGTTTGAAGAGCTTGATCGCGCCCGCGCGCCCGTTTCTTATGAATGGAGTTGATTGATCGCCCGAAACTGCTGTGCAGGGATTTTCACTTTTATATCCAAATTCGATTTCGGAAGTAAGCTTTCAGGGAACGATTAGCTAATGAGCGATTTCAGTTTCCTGGTTTAGGGTGATGTCATGGATTTAAGGCGAGAATGTTGGAGAATCGAAAAAAAATAGGTGAAATTGAATTTGACATTTACCTTCTATAAAACCATAACTAAAGACTTTTCTGAAAATTTAAAATTCACTTTCTTTCTTAAATAAAAGAAACAAAGATTTAAAGAAAAAACATTTTATTCTCAAACATAGTGTTTTCTTTCAATTTATCATTCATTTACACTAATCAATAGCTTCTGCATGCACAGTAGACTGAGTCGATTTAGGGTCATTTTTGAATTTTTTAAACCCTGGGGTTTTAAAAGTTTTATTTTTGTTCAAAACTTATCCATGATTTTTTGTAGAATTTTTAAGTAACGTTAACATGAGTACAGAAATTTGAACTTTTAGGTTCGGATGGGGAAATTGAATATTTTGTACTGAAAAACCATCATAAATTTTGTTTCTTCTGTGGATCCGAGCCTGCTAATGGTTTTGGTGCAAATTTATTTATTCTCTTAAGAAAATTTTACGTTGAACAACTTTGTCGAAGACTGTTACTTCGTATGATATTTATTTTAATGAAAAATAAAATAAATAAGAATTTATAAATTGGCACCAAAACGATTAGCAGGCACGATTCCACAGAAGAAACAAAAGTGTTGATTTTTCAGTACAAAATATTCAATTTTCTCATACAAACATAAAAGTTTTAATTTACTTATGAAAACGTTACTTAAAATTCTACATCATATCATGGATAAGTTTTGAACAAAAATGAAACGTTCAAGACCCCAGGGTTTAAAAAATTAAAAAATGGCCCAAAAACGACCCCAAAGACAAAAATACTGAAATATTTTATAAGCTGACAACATTTATTGCCTTCACCATGCAGTTTCTTTTTGTTCTCTATCCGCGAAAGGTAAAGCGTTTGCTAATTGCTCCAATAGTTTAATATTTTCCTTAAATTTATGTCTGGGACCGTTTTTAGCAACAGCTCAATTAACAAAAACAACTTGAGTAAGTTAAATAATTCCACGACTACAAGTTAAAGAAGGAATCAGCTTCTAATTCAAGAACTAAAAATAATTATTATTTTTCCATCCGCGGAAAGCCATCGAAAGTAACCTCCAATGCAGTTTCAATCCGGCGAATATTAAAAATTGAACCAGTAAATCAACTAACTAATCAATGATCGCACCCCTGCAGCTAATCACGCTTCGAACTGTATACAAATGCTCAGATAGAAGAAAACAAAAAAATCCTTTAACTATATATGTACAGAATCAAGTGATTTACGATTTTCTTAATTTTTTTTAAATTTCTACCATGTTTAATGGTCGAACAGATCTTGGTCGTCCTAAGAAGTTGAGAAAAATCTTTGGCTTTCAAGTGTTAAATCAACTATTCTTATTTGATTTTTGGCATTTCGGCGAGTTGTGAAAATTCAAGGTAGAATATTTTAGAAAGAACATGAAAGTATTATAGGTGGAAAGATCAAAGCTTTCAACATTGAAACGGCGCGCGGCAAAGAATCACGCAAGTAGTTCAAAAGCTGTTCACAAAAACAAAAGCCCTGCTCACATTTTCACCAACTATTCAATTTCTTCTACCCAAAGCGCTCTAGCTTTGATCTTTCCACCTATAATACTTTCATGTTCTTTCTAAAATATTCAACCTTGAATTTTCACAACTCGCCGAATTGCCAAAAATCAAATAAGAATATATCCCGGCGGCGATTAAAATAAGATAACTAAATCAACTATATAGTAAAAAATTCAAATTTTAGTCAAATTCACCTTTGAAGTGATCATTTTTTTTTTTTTTTTTTTGTTTCGATTATAGTCGTTTCACCATCTTTATATGGCATTCGCGACTTTATCAACGTTGCAGTTGGCGGATCGTTATTAAAAAACTTATCCGGTACAACTGTGTTCGATGTTTACTCTTGGGCTCGAACTCACGGACATCGGCTCAGGAGACAACAGACTTGCCAACTGAGCTATATCACAAGCCCTTTGAAGTGATCAGTTCTTCAGTAAGTGCTTAAGAAACGTATGACTTCAATTGCACTATGGGGCAGTTGCATACAATGAGGTGGCAAAAAGTATGATTAGGTGTTTTGGACTCTTTTGTAATTTTTGAGAATTTTGTTTGAAAATTACTCTTTTAACAAACTTAAAATTAATTCATACACAAATTGTTTATAAACAACTTATAAAGTAAGATGCTTGGTTTGATTTTTGACGATACTTTTTATTTCTTTTGAAAGCCGTTTTTTGAACTAATTGATCATTAAATGATAATATCATCAAGACATTTTATGAAACTCAAGAGAAAAACGTGTGTAATGATTGTTCAATTATGGGAAACCTTTTTTGACAAACCAACATTAACTTTGTTGACTTTATACTCATTAATGGGTAAAAATTATATATTTGCATAATATTTTCAGCTTGATTTGACTATAACTCAAAAAACGGTGACTGGGGGTACCTGGACTATCTTTTATTGTATGATTGGGACTTAAACTAAATCTTGATAGTAAAAAGAGTAAGGGGTTATGCGGGGCTTTTTTTTGGCAAGGCTTTAAACTTTTTGACTTTCGAAAAAAAATGTTTATTTACTCACTTTTACCCTAGATCAATTTAGTGTGTAAAAATGTTGAACAGTTCAAATGAAAGCTTTTAATATAAGCTTTCATATGGTGTACTTTTAAGTTGAAAAAAAGGTTTTCCATAGAAATAAATGTGATTTAATTTTTTTATCTTCATTTTCTATCCCTGACTTCTGGGTGTAAAAATTAAAGAAGTAATGTTGATTAGGCTTCTCAATGACATTCTAGAGGAAAGCCAGCGAATCGTGATCGACGGGCTTGAGCAACAAACGTTTTGAAAAAAAATTGTTAGGTCGGGTAAGACGGACACGTAAGTTTCTCCAAGTATTTCAAATTTTTCATCGGTTTGATCCTCCAAATGCCTCCAAAAGATCTTGTCAAGAACAATTGTCGGACAAAAAACATTCAGAATCTCAAACAGGTCATAAAAACTGTTAATAGTTGATGTCTGGTGAAAAAAGCACCTGTAAAATACGGAATTCCGAAAACTACGTTGTTTCACAAGCGAATTCGGACCAATTAGTTCCGTTTTGGTTCAAAAACACTCTCAAATGCTTAATTCATAAAAATATATTCCTACTTGTACAGCAATTTATCCGGCAATATCTACCTTTTCTACGCAGTGTCCGTTTTACCCGACCATTTTAAAAACCTTCAAATCGTAAGCATGTTTTAGATGGCTAAAAATACAATCTTGCTGAAGAAAGTTTACTTATGCTAATGATAAAATGCGATAGCATTTTAGCAGTTTTTAACTTTAAAACTCTCAAACTGCCTTGTTTCTTACAATTACAAACAGTGCATTGCAATTTATTTGCCCAAAAAAAACCGCAGCTAAACGAGGGACCCCAGTTCTCATTCATTTCTCTACACGGAAACCCATTGACCCAGCTAGTGACCGATCGGTTCCGTTTCAGGTCTTTATCTTCATTTGAATCAGTATTCGCTAGCTTACTTTTCCATAGATCCCCTAGTTGAGCCCGAACGAAGTCCAGGGACGAATCTAATCCGTTCCACTCTCACTCAACCAGTTCTCTGGCGTATGGATGCGCGCTGGAAGCAAATTTGACGAAAACAACGAACGTCTCAGCCCAGAAAGACAAAACGGGGGCCGGCATTTGAAAGTCAAAGTATTTCCATCCTCCCGCAGAAAGTAGAAGTTTAATTGAAAGCACCCCCGCTTCAGATCACTCTGGTTTCGGCAGTTCAGGCAGTTTGTCTGCCCAACTGAAACGCTCTCGGGACTTCGCTAGTCTTTTCTATACCGACTAGATGAAGCGATCTGGAGAAGGCGGCGCGGGCTGACGTAGAGTTTATCTGGACGTGGGTCATCTCACGCCAAGCAAAACGCGGAATATGTTCCGGCTGAAGATTTCCTTGGAACGAACGAACGAACGAAAGTGAAGGCGGAAAAGCGGCCCCTTTCCTCGGGCGTAATTAATTTGATTAAAACATATTGCCTCCAATTCATCATAAACCTATTCCTTTCTTGGAGTTCGGGAGTTTGTCGAATGAGTTGCATTGAAAAAAAAGCTCAATATGTCAATCATTACATTAAACACAAAAACAATTAAAAGTCTAAAAAATGACGTTATTTGTTAAACAATGTGCATCAGACAAAAGTTTTAAAAAATTTCATGAGATCGAGAGATACCATGGAATTTCGTTTTGCTAAGCATTATAAGTGAAATGTTCTTTAAATTCCTCATTAATGTAAACAACATCGGAATCTTGAACAAAATAAAGGCATGTTTATGTCATGGATTATGCTCGCATGTTGATCAAATCAACACATACACGAAAAAAAATATTAATCATAGATTTACAGAGTGTTCGATAAGTTGGAATACGAATTAGTTCATGAGAGTCAGATTTGGAAGGCTAGGAACCATTAATTTGAACCAAATGTATGATGTGGATTAAATGTATGCTTCACCGTTTTGCTGAGCTATTTGATATGAATCAGTTGGCACACAATTTATTTTTGGAATATGAAAAATTAAGATTTCATATGAGACAGCTTTAGGTACCAATCCTTGACTCGTTTATTTTTGGCAACATCAATAATCGTGAGAATTTAGCCAAAGGAGTCAGATTTGGGGGACAAGGATACATTCCTTTTTGCTTGTACCAGTACTTGTGGTGTAGAAAGACCGATCAAAAATTAAAAAAAAAACTTTTGAAAAAGGGACTCTCCAATCCCCAGGAATAGATTGGCTGAATATAGTACAAAATTACTTTAAAAAAAATTGATGTAGGTACACTGCTGGCCATAAGTTTAGGATCACACCTCTAAAAAACACGATTTTTTCTTATTTCTCATTCATTCATTTTTTTTATCTCATTCGAAAGACCGTAAGCATTCCTCGTATGTACATACATTACAAAATGTAATTGTCAAGTTTATATGAACTGGATGGACCTAATTTCAAAATTAAAGTTGCACTCAAATCATTATTTCTAACTTATTTAAACCCATTTGTTGCATTTTGTGTTACATATTTGCATTACACTTAGAATAAATAAAATAACTACTTCAGATATTGTCCAAGAGATTGGGATCACTCCGCAGTATGGTTTATCAGTCGAATGTTTCGGATCAGTCTTCTAAAACAAGCAATTTTATTTCGTGAGTAAGCAGCCAACAACATATTGCACATCTGGTAAGCTGGTTTGAAAGCTTAAGAGTTGTACTTGCTTTGTGAATGTTTAGATTAAAGGGTGATACGGTCAAAATTTGGTCATTATAAACTTGACGTATTTCTTTCAATTTTGCATGTAAAAAACCTGAACACCCCTCATTTTGAAGGTGTGTGTGTAGAATGTTGCTCCTATTTTGATTGTGGAATTCACTCTTCAGTTGTCAAAATGCCGTCCAAAGAAGAAAAGCAACGTATCAAAATTTTGCTCGCGCATCGCGAAAATCTGAGCTACTCGCACACAAAGCTGGCAAAATCGCTAAAGTTGCCAAATCAACCGTTATAAATGTAGGGTAAATGATCTTGAGCGGAACTAAATGGCTCAATTCGACGCAACTCGGAACAGTTTATCAAGCGGTATGGATATGGGTTATATCCTACCGATTTTTTTTCAGTTCAGCGGATAGATCTTGGTTTCTGCTTTCTAATGATGATTTTTAGAATATTTTAGAGTAAATCCTAATAACTCTAGAGCTGTTTTAGTAAGAATTCTGATCTTGAGCGGAACCATTTTGTACTGTCAACATCTTTAATATTTCTTATTCCTTATCTTTGTGTAACTATGAAAACTTCAATTAAATTTAATCTTTGAAAATTTTGAAGTTCAAAAATTAATGTTTTTACGTAAATAAACGAAACTTAGCGTTCCAAAGTTGTTCTCAAATTATCCATTCAAATTTATTTCTTACACAAAAAAATTACAATTTTCACTTTGATTCTCTGTATCTTATTTTGATAGAATTGATTCTCTAAACTCCAATTTTAGTTTTTTTTACCTCAAAAATTAAATTCGTTAGTATATTTGATTGATTATTTGAATGTGAGTGTTTAGGGTCATATTGCCCTGAATAACTTTTGAAGGTTTTTTTCATATTTTAGTTGGGAAAAATCAGTTTACATTGGAAATCTTTTCATACTTTTCTAATTCAAAGTAAGAACCCTTAATTTTATATTGTTCAAAAAAATTATTAATATGGAAATCCATTCAAAATTCAAAAACTCTGAGAAATGTGCAGTAATTTCAAAATTCTGTAATAAAATTTGCTCAAAATTGTGTGACATTTCAGATTTTTCTGTGATTTCGGCAACCTTGCTCTAAACAACTCATTCAAAGAATAAAGTTTATAATAAATTCCAGTTTCCTCTAAATCACGATAAAATTTATTTTTATTTAAAATTTTATGGAAACATTAAATATTTTGCTCAATTGATAATACAATTATTTCTCCATACGATTTCTAGTTCGAGTTCAAGTGTAAAATCAAACACAAAGGAATCGGATAGGTTTTTAATACCAGGCCATCAATTGAATCGTTAAGTATTATAACGTAGCTAACCCGGTGTTCTTTGCTAAATTTTGTAAAACTGAAGGAATTTATGTAAAAAACAATTCGAATTTTTGTTTATTAGGTGTTATATCGTTTTCAATTGGAATTTGAACATCTAAAACAACCTCTTCAAACGAAAGCTGCTTCTTATAGTTCGAATAGTAATGGCAGATTGATTCTAATTCTGAAATAATGAATTTACCATATTGGCTACATTAGTTCTCGAATTATGCCAAAAAATATGTATAAAAGCCTTCCTTCTTCTTCCCGTCGCGTCGTTCTTCTGGAAAAAAGAATCAAATACACATTTATTGTACACTAAAAAATTAAACTTTTTGTGTACATCTTTTCTGTCCCTAAAACTGACATAATAAGAAAAATACAAAGGTGCTGCATACATTCAGGGGTATAAAAAGCGTGTGAGACATTAGGCATAAGTCAGCGCACCTAGCGATTAATTTCGGAAGCTAGTAGTTCAGCTCAAGATCAAAGATGGTTCCGCTCAAGATCATATTTTACTTTTATAAACTACGCCATTAATTTATATTTTGATGGAAAACTTGTTACAAAAACCCGAATAATGCTTTTTTATGAGTTTTTCTACCATTTTATTCATTAAAAATCAGTTTTTAACGGTCAAGGGTGAAATAGATTGACTTTCAAAGTCAGCGTAGGTTGATGAAAATTGGAGAAGAAATGCATATGTTTTTAAATCTTCTTATAACATTATTTCATTTCATAAATTTTAGCAAAAACGATAATGCTTGAATGAAAAGATCTTGGAAAAGTGTTTTTTCATCATATCGTTAAGATTCATACACAATCATTGCCTAGATCTTATGAAAAGTAAATGGTTCCGCTCAAGATCAGATTTCGACAAGTTCCACTCGAGATCATTTACCCTAATTAAAGTGTTTGGGGAACGTTTGTCGAGAGCCAGGAAGTCTGGATCGGGGAAAACCGGAAGCCGCTGAGACGACAAAGAGAGTTACCGGTAGTTTCAAGCGAAACCCTAACCTCTCTCTCCGAGATGCCGCAAATAAGCTGGGTGTATCGTCCACAGCCGTGCATCGAGCCAAAAACCGAGACGGACTATCGACTTACAAGAAGGTAGTGACTCCAAATCGCGATGATAAAATACGACGGCCAAAGCGCGATCCCGGAGGCTGTATACGACGATGCTGACGAAGTTTGACTGCGTGGTAATGGACGACGAAATCTACGTCAAAGCCGACTACAAGAAGTTTAATACGGCAAAAGGAAGGGGAAAGGTAGCAGATATTTTCAAGCACATGAGACTGTCAAAATTCGCGAAGAAATATCTGGTTTGGCAAGCCATCTGTACCTGTGGCCAAGGTTGCCGAAACCACAGAAAAATCTGTAATTTCACAGAAATTTGAGCAAATTTCCATCACAGAATCTGTGTCACAGAACACAGAATTTTAAAATTCTCACAGATTTCACAGAATTTTTCAACTTTGGGTGAATTTCCGAAAATATAATTTTTTTGGACAGTATCAAATTTAGATTTCTAACTGTGAATTCGAAAAGTTTGATAAGATTAGTAATGTGAATTGATTTGGCCCAACTTAAAAGTGAAAAAGACCTAATTTTTCATGAATTTCCCTTGAAATTCAAAGAAATTGCATCACAGAAATCCATCACAGAATTTTTGAGTAAAATCACATAAATTCAGAATTATTTTTCTCAAAAACACAGAATTTTTTTCGGCAACCTTGCCAGTGGCTTGAAAAGCAGCATTTTCATAGCTTCCGGGACTGTCAACCAAAAAATTTACGTGAAAGAGTGTTTGAATAAACATCTGCTACCTTTCCTGAAGAAAGACGGTTGTTCCGTACTGTTTTGGCCGGATTTGGCATCTCGCCATTACGGCAAAAAGGCCATGGAGTGGTATGCCGCCAACAACGTGCAGGTGGTTCCCAAGGACAAGAACCCTCCCAACACGCCAGAGCTCCGCCCAATTGAGAAATACTGGGCTATTGTCAAGCGGAACCTAAAGAAGACCAAAAAACTGCTAAGGACGAGCAGCAGTTCAAGGCAAACTGGCTTTCTGCGGCGAAGAAGGTGGACAAAGTGGCTGTACAAAATCTGATGGCAGGGGTCAAGCGTAAGGCCAGGCAATTCGGATTTGGAAAAGCGGAAGCCTAACTGAATATTTTTCCTGAATTTTATACTAATTAAACTTGAAAAAGAAATTTAATTTGATTTTTTAAATAAACGATTTTACCGATTTAGTACACGCGTTTTCCCTTGACCAAATTTCGACCGTATCACCCTTTACAACACAAATGTTGTTTTAGCGATATTGGCTTTATTATACATCGGATTGAGGTAAAAATTTGCACATGGGTGTTTTGAGGGATGGGCATCTGATATCAAGTATCAAATTTTGTGTAAGGGGTCGGTAAAAGGGGTCGTCCATACAACACAAATACTGTTTTAGTGACGATATTTTACATTGGATTGAGATGAAATTTTCAATATGATTATTTTGAAAGATGGACATTTGATTTCAGATATGAGATTTTGTGTAAGGAGTCGGCAAAAGGGGTCGTCCATATTAATTGTTCACTGTTTTTTTGATATTGACGTTATTATACATTGGATTGAAATGAAATTGGCACACAGGAGTTATTAGGAACGAGCAATTGATTCCAATTATAAAATTTTGAGGCAGGGGTCGGCAAAAGGGGTCGTCCATATTACCTCATCACTGTTCATTGATACAACTTCGTAGCAGGGGTCGTCCATTTTATCTGTTCACTGTTTTTACGATAATGACGTTATAATAAATTGGATTTAGATGAAAATTGGCACACGGAAGTTTTCAGGGACGGATAATCGATTTTAGGTATCAAATTTGCACATCAGTGTTTTGGAGGATGGACATTTGATTCCAGGTGTCAGATTTTGTGTAAGGGGTCGACAAAAGGGATCGTCCATATTAAATGTTCACTGCTTTTGTGACACTGTAGTTATTGTTCAATGCATTTCTATGAAAATTCACGCATGTGGTTTTTAAAAGACGGGCAGTCTTATTCAGGTATCGAATTTTGTATATCGAGTCGGTCAAAGGGGTCGTCCATATTACCTAATCACTGTTTTTGCGATTTTGACAATATTATTAACTAGATTAAGATATAAATTTGCCACCCAGAAAGTTAAACGACGTGCAATTTAATTCAGGTATCAAATTTTGTGCAAAGGGTCTGAAAAAGGGGTTGACCGTATTTACTGTTTGTGGTTTCAAGATATTGACGTTATTATGCATCGAATTGGGATTAAAAAATCCGTATCATGATTTCAAGAGACGAGCAATCAAATGGATGTAAAAATAAGCACACGGGGGTTTTTGAGGTAAGACGAATCGATCCGTTTTGTGAAATTATGAGTTAGAGGTCAATGCATAGGATCGATGAGAAACGTTTGTTCACAGTGATTTATTGAGAATTGTGGGTATATATACAATTTTAGATAGTCATGTAACGAAAAAGCGTCATTTTCATGAACCAGCATCAGTTTACGCGACATTTTTGTGGAAATTAAATGGTAGACGTGCGAATTAAAGAACGGGCTTTGGAACGAAACAGATACGTAGTGATTGTGATGGTTTTCTATGTATCTTTTAGATAAGAATGCTCTTACTGAAAAGTTATTTTTTGTTTTATAGGTTTATTCAGTATAAAGAATATCAAACTTTGTTTGAAAAACATTATCTTATTTTATCACATTTTTATAATTGCTTGCGAAACAAAGTTCGTAGCTTATTACTTTTTTGCATTATATAATACGAAGCTACGGTCTTCAACAAAGTTGTTCATCGGAAAATTTCCATTAAAGAATTTATAAATTGGCACAAAAACAATACGCAGGCACGGTTCCACAGAATAAACAAAAATAATGTTTATTTTTCAGTAAAATACATTCAATTTTTCAAGTAATTAGAAAAGACATCCTGCTTTTATGAACGCTGCAAATAACAAAAAATTGTTTAAAATTTCTATACCTAATAAAAACAAAAAAAAGCTATTCAATCTCAAATATGTAGCTCGTAAACGAATAAAAGCATCGTGGAAATGAACTGTGATCTTCTGGTTTAAAGAATCAGATGATTTAACGTTTTCACACGTTCAACCAGCAGCTGACCTTCATCACCCTCCAAAATAGAAAACACAAGCACTTCTCAGTTTGCTCGATAATGACTTGTTTTACCACGACTAGAGGTAACTGCAGTAATCCGGGTCCATCCGAATTCGGCGAAATGGTAATAACACCCCCGCCGCGGTTCCATCACATCAATCGATCCCTTTTTGGAGTATCATTTTCAAGGTTTCCGTCAGCATTTGGCCGGCAAATGTCCGTCTGCAATGGAAGAAGCTTCCATTGAACTCAACCCCTACGCTCTTTCGATAGAAAGGTCGTCGTCAACAACGGATCTCGAATTGACCATCAACCGGTTGACTATTATTATTTGCGTTTGAAAGAGCATGATCCCCATTTTATTTCGCCAGGTTCGATTTAATGGATAAGTTCAAGGTGTTGAACTCAAATAGATATTTTAAAGAAAATGATTGACGGCTGGAAAAATCGGCATGATCTTGACATCGGAGTTTCTGGTGGCATTTTGGCAACGACGATTTTGCAATGATGACATTTCTTAAACAAAATTTAATTGGGTTTCTATGTGAAGTTTTACAAAAAAAATCTGAGTTGAGCAACAAAAGCAACTAATAATTATTTGTATCAAAATCCCTTAATTAAACAGAATTAAAGTTTTTTCATATACTTTTCATAGTTTTTTTTTCGTTTTTTTAGTTTTTTTTCAATCCTCCATAAATTCTCGCCACTTAATTTCTTACTAATCCAATTGTCGATTGTCCTCCATGAATTCTATTGACAAATTTTCCAAATTTGTCAAAACGAGTAGCTTACTCAACTTAACGGAATATACGTTTCCAAAAAAATGCCACATGACCCTACTAGCTTTTTGAAATTTTCCGCTCAACAAATTCAAGTTGGAATTGATTTCACACAGGCAGTTCCACTACGACGTTAGATCTTCAACCGCATCTTTACCGTTTATTTTTCGCGCCGTCTTCTTGTCATCTTGTTGCTTCAAAGGGGCAATTGCTGCTGCATCTCATTGACTGTTTAGAAAAGTTAAGAAAGCGAAAAATAAACCCCGACTCAACCGGCGGAAGACAATTTTCGTTCAACATATTTACGACATTGGGCCGAAGGCTCGTCCATCAATCATAATTTTCAATAATCACCAGCAGCGGAAGAATTATGTGTGTAATGGAGTGACAGAGTCCACTTTCGGCGTTTTTGCGTCAGGGCCATGTCACCGAACTGGTGGGATTTCGATGGAAGTCACAAGTAAAATTTCCGAATAGCAGATGCAGTTCCCAATCTTGACTGACAAGTAGATGTGAATCGGGGTTGCTGATGGCAGTTGAGGCAAAGAAAGCGGAATGGAAACATTGACGATAAATTTTAATTCAATTTTGTTTCATTTAAAACGTAAATTATGATCCGCCTGGGCCCGAAACGAAATAACATGTGAATTTATAGTCGATAATTTTCCCGAAACTATGAATAAATCTTAACGGTTGTTCAGGGTTTCAGGCAATGATGGGAACAATTTAATCAGATATTCCTAATTTATACTTGATCGTTTAATACCACTTAATCATATCGTCATACTGTTACTTAAAAACTAAAACGTCTTTCAAAATTTCATTTGATTAAAATTATACTTAATGTACAATTTGTAAAATTGTTGGCTCGCAGCTGCAATCCCATTTGTATATAAATCGATGTTAAATTTAAAAACTATTCCGTTTCGTAAATTAAATTGTTATATATTTTAAAATACTTCTTGGCAGTGCTGAGTCATATTTAAGATTTCTTCAGAAAGAAATTACATAGCAGCTAAACCATCCACTAGAAATTCCAGACCCAGAATCAGAAGTATCGAACTCTAAATGATACTTACCAGTTACAAAAATTAACTTGGAATTTTGTTTTTCGCCGCGCTTTAATGCAATGCTATTTTATCGACGTTTTTCGACGGATTTGAGATTCAAAAACGTTTCCAGACATTCCAGCCATTTTGAGCTACTCTGGCTTTCGCTCCTCTTCAGTGGACACTAAAACCACTGATCATACTGACAGGACAGTTAGTACAAAAATTCGTTCATTTTCTGGCTAATTTTTTTCGTCAAATTTAGCAGGTTCGCAATACCGACGGCAGGTGGCGAACCTATCACTTTTCCGGTAGAAATGCCCTGTAGGAAAAATGTACCTGTTTTGCACGATTTTATCGTCTGAATTGCCTGTTTTTTTTTGTGAAAGTCGGGTGGCACTTTCTAACTGGGATAGCATTTCTTCAAATCGATCGATGCGCACTCTGGAATCGATATTGCGTACTATCGATTCCAGAGTGCGTGAATTATCCAAAAAACGAAATCGACTGTCCAGTCAGTATGGTCAGTGCTAAAACTATGTAGGGGAGAGTGGTGATACTTGATCCCCTTTTCTTATTTTCACCATATCTTTTTGGAAAAATTTAGCATCTCGCCGTCTTTGACATTTTCTGACAGCTTGTAACTTCAAGTTTCTATGCTCCAAAAATTAGAACGATACTTGAACCCGTTGATGAACTAGAAGCATTTTCGTGGGAGTAATAAAATTGCGATTTTTCTGAAGTTAGGGGAGACTTGATCCCCTATTGAAGGAGACTTGATCTTTTATTCAGGAAGCCCTAATCCTTGTATAAAAATCAAACAAAACCCCAAGATAGAATGTAAATTGACTATTTTGGTCATGTTTGTTCTCATTTCACAATTTATAGCAGACATAAGAAGAAAATTCTATAACTTTGTCTCAACGCATGGCCGTGGGAACGGGTGGTGTTTTGGGGGTTAAACACCCCCCCCCCCCCCCATGAGGGTCAAAAAAAGCAAGCGAGGTATTATACTCTACACTCAAAATTTAAAATTCCTAAACAAATTATTCTAATAGCGCTAAGTTATTCAAGAGTAACAATCTAGACTAAAACCTAATGCCAAAACCCTTACAAACTCATCCCAAGTTCAAAATTCAGCTACTGTTTCTCAAAATTTTGTCACTTGTTCATAGAATAATATTGCTAGAAATTTTTCATCACGAATCCGGGCTGTTTTTTTTTATAAAAACCTTGCAAAATCCCACCGGGCGGAGTTGCCCAGATTTTCCAAGTTTCTGTTGATACAACACCCGATTTCCGTCCCTGATGTTTTATTTTTGCCTCGTCAGTTTCTTACGGACGAGTGACAGTAGATTGTTTGCCAATTGGATTTCAAAATTGTCGACCAAAATTCGAGCAATATCCGGGCAATTTTGGTCAAAATCTAGGAATTACTCATCAAAAATCAAAAAAAAATCTTGAAAAAATCTTTCAAGAATCTTTTTTAAAACTTGCTCCAATTTTAGACGTATGTTAAAAAAAAAAAGTTGAAACGCAATTTGTTTTTTTTTTTTTTATTTTATTTAAGAACAAGAATAAATCCAGGCAAAAACATAGAAATTCAGGTCTAAATATTGAATTTTAAATTAAACCAATTTTGGAGGTTCCTGTTATATTCCTGTAACCAAAATTGTATTTTTAACATATTTTCGTATTTCTGTTTCTGTATCAAGTTTAGGATTCTTGATTTTTTGTACGAATAATCATAAGAAATTAGGAATGAACATGATTCAAATTCGGTTTGGCATTTCAAATCAAATTTGATTCATGTTTTAAGCAAATCTAATGCATTTTCAACGTTTTGATATTAGTTTTCGGAATATGAAAAAAAGAAAAATATTGTTTCATATTCCAATTCGAAGTTTTTAAACTTTATTCTAACACTAACATTTAATGCTCGTAAGTGGCGATCCAAAATTGAAAACTTAGTGTCAGCTTCATCATTTAAAATATCAAATTCTTATTAAGATTCATAAAACATATTAAAAATAAATAATTGAAATATTGTATTAGGATTAAACAAGCACTACAGAGTTTAAATAAAAAAAAATTCATGAATGAGGCCCTCATGAGGGTCTTCAACTTGGCTCATAAAATTCTGATCTGGGATTTAGATTAGGAAAACGTATTTTTTGTACATTTCAGAAATCGTTTAGAAATTCGGAAACAGGCTCAAAGTTCAATTTTTGATATCAGGTTCAGAATTCAGATTTTAAAATGCAAATGCAAAATACCCCAAATTATATTTAAAAAAAATCATCCACACGATTTTTATTAGGAAATTGATTCTTTATGAAAAATATTTGCTGTTTAAGAAATATGTACCTGATCTTCATCTTAAATATATGCACAAAATCTTATATTTTCTTGGTGTATTGTTTTACATTATTAATATTGCAGTTTTTTTTAAAGCCAAATTTCAAAATGAAATCATAATTTTTGTTCAAGTTTACATCAAGCAAATTTGATCCAAATCATTTATATCTAACTGTCTCTTGGGGAAATTTTATTTGTTTTCATCAAAGGTTAGAAACTTGAAACTTGCAATAGAGTTTGAAAGATTGGGCTTGTTTTCAAATTAAAAATTTTACCATCGTTTAATGCAAATTCCATATTTTGTTTCAAAGAGTTTCATTATAAAAATTCAGCTCAGGCTAAAGACCACTTTTCTAAAATTACAATTTAGTACGAAAACTATTAATGAGTACTTAAAAATAAATAATCAAATAAATGCTAGTTTTAATTTTTTTTTTTGTATTCGTGAATTATTGGGAAAAATCATAGGTAAAAATCAGTCACCAAAACCCTCCCCATGAGTCGGTTCTTCCTACGGCCCTGTCTCAACGCTAATAACATTGCATACTTAAAGGCGCTATTTTTTATAATTAAGAGAAAATTAATTTTTGCTCTTTTCTTCAGACAATTGTTTGATAAATATAAGTTTTTGGATAAATATTAGTAATTTCTTAATCAGCAATCATAACGATCAATTCAGAAGAAGAATATGCCGTTTGGAAGGGGGATCAATTGTACCCAACTCTAGGGGATCAATTGTACCCATAATCAACATTTTAGAAAACTTTTTCTGAAAAAAGTTGAGAGTTTTCCATTACTTTGAAAATATGGCATTATGAAGTTCATTTTACGCTCGAACGATTGATACATTGGAACAAATATTTTTTTCATAACTTTCCTATGTAAGGAACATTTTAAAGTGATGAAAAAAGAACTTCAAGTTACATTTTGTGAAATTTTTCAAACAAAGTTCAATTACTCAAACAATTATTTTGTTAAAAAATTTTAAACTACAAGCATTGTTATTTTGCTCATTTTGGCACATTTTTCTAGAACATTTGATATTTGTAAGACATTCCAGTTTCGAGATAAAGCTAAGGAATCAAGTATCCCCAGGGATCAAGTATCCTCATTCTCCCCTATATTTTTAGCCCTGAATGTTCATGTGTTAAACACTATTGAAAAACAAACTTACAATCCACTGGCCTTCGTTCACATTAATTTGATTCGGGACTTTTTTTATTATATTATATTATTTTTTTATTTTTGTGGCATTTTTTAAATTACAGAGTCGTAAGCTGTTTTAAAATTACAGGAGTCTAGTGCAGAACATCAATCTAGCTGTACGAAATTAATAGCGCCCAGGATTGATGAGATAGACATTTGATGTCTTCAGCAACATTGTTCAGTTTTATATGGAGCATATCCAAGTATCAAATTTTTTGTCAAGAGGTCCACCGATAGCGAGATAAAAATGCTAACTTTTTTGTTTTTCAAATTCGGGCTTTGATGTCTTCGATAAAGTTGTTTATCTGGTCAAAAAACATAAGTTTGTACAATACGTCAAAGTCCTGTCACATCACGCTCAGGAGTTACAGTCATAGTAAAAAAAATCTCTTGAAAAAACAATTTTTTGAACCTGACACGTTGTTGATTGGATAAAATTGTTCGCTGTCTTTGAAACAAAGTTGTTACAAGCCACGATCTACAATTGTCTCATACATTATGATGGGTTTAGAAGTTACTGAAGCCCTATGGAAAGCATTTAGTGTATTTTATTGGCTATTTACGAAGGCTCGTCCTGTGATTATTTTTGATGATAAGAGGAACCATTTCCATTTGAAATTAGCGGGGAAATCGGTGGAACAACAAGAGATTTTAATGATTGAAAATACACTTTTTATGTAAAAATTACCTATTTTACTTATAGAAAAAACGTTGTAAACATTAAATTTATTAATAAGTATTGCATTTTTCTTTTATATATTTTGTTTCATAAAAAGACATTTAAATTCAAATTTCCAACTCATTTAAACTCCAAAAAAAATGGAGCTAATCTGTAAAATTTGGTAGAGCACCAAAATATTCTTTGACATCATATAAATGAATAATGGAATTTAATCGTCTGGCAAACATCTTGTATGTATTTCAAAGTTTAATGTTTACTTCAGACTCTTTTTCAAGGCTTTTCTAACAAATAGAAGACGTTGTTAAATGTATAGAATTTCTTACTAAGCCTTGACAGATAAACTAAGAAGTTTTGTTATTTATGGTAGTTAGCTAGTTTTGATGTTGTATAGTTTGAGCTACAATTTTTCTACTATTTTTTTTTTTAAAGCATTATCAATCATTCAAATCTTTTGTAGTTCCACCGATTTCCCCGCTAATTTCAAATGGAAAGGGATCCTCTTATCATCAGAAATAATCACAAAACAAGGGGTGTTGCGAAAATGTTCACTTTTCGATAGACGAGCCTTCGAAAATAGCCAATAAAATACACTAAATGCTTTCTATAGGGCTTCAGCAACTTCTAAACCCATCATAATGTATGAGACAATTGTAGATCGTGGCTTGTAACAACTTTGTTTCAAAGACAGCGAACCATTTTCGCCAATCTACAACGTGTCAGGTTCAAAAAACTGATTTTTCAAGAGATTTTTTTTTACTTTGACTGTAACTCCTGAGCGTGATGTGATAGCACTTTGATATATTCTAAAAACTTATGTTTTTTGACCAGATAAACAACTTTGTCGAAGACATCAAAGCCCGAATTTGAAAAACAAAAAAGTTAGCATTTTATTCTCGCTATCGGTGGACCCCCCTGCTCCATGTAAAATTGAGCAATGTTGCTGAAGTTATTAAATGTCTATCTCTTCATTCCTGGGCGCTATTAATTTCGTACAGCTAGATTGATGTTCTGCACCACTGTGCATTGTTGTCACGTCTTATCTTAATGTAGAAAGTTACCACTGTAATTCTCGCATTACAACCTAAAAATTTTGTATTGTCGAAGTCGAAGAGATGATCAGTTTCCAATCTGTGTTGTGCTAGTCCAGTACTTATTCGTTTTGTGGATACATTTGTTTTATGTCGCTTTATTCATTTTTTCATAAAACTAACCACATTTAATTTCAAATACGACATTGGTATTTTTCTTTTTGGGGATTTTGTCCTTAGTTTTTGTTAGGATCAGATTTGCATTTTTTTTCTAAAGGTTCAAAATTATCCTAGATCAAGGTTGCGAAATCTCATGTGATTGAGATTTTTTTTAGATAGATTTTCCCTTTTGAATCCCAGTGTGATGTTAATTAATCTCATCGTAAGCATCACAAACGGTTTTTGATTTGAAAGTTTAATTTACAAATCAATCCAGTGCATATTATTTTCAATATCTCAAACAAAGTATTTGCTTTGAATGGACGATCCTTTTACCATTTTTACAATCATTTAAATTGAATTGTCCGTTAAATCAGTTGTCGATTGCATATGTTAATTTTAATCCGATGCACAATAACGTGAATATGGCAAAACAATGAATAGTTCATAATCTAGGCAAACCTAAAAACATTATCTTAAAGGCATCCATGTCAAATCCAGCTCTCTTAGTCTTAATACATCAAGGACCACAAAGAAATTTATGCCGGGAAAACCATTTTTACGGCTTTTCATGTGCTAGGAATCACTGAAAACAAATTTTATAATTAAATTTTGTTTCTTTGAATTACCTCTGGTGCTGTGTTCAATTATGTCAAATATAGATTATCAAATTCATAACATTTGAGTTATATTCCTATGTGAAGTACACTTTTGGCAAGCGGAAGCAAAATATCTCGTATTAGGTCTGCAATGTGTTGATGAAAAATCCATTTCTCATGCATGGATTTCAAAAATCGAAATCAGAATAAAAAATTCCATACAAAATTATTTTTTTTCTGAATTTTTAGTAAACACTTTGACTATATTTCTAGAATAAACAAAGTTTAGAAAACGATAAGGATAAAAAACGATTAAAAATTTTAATTAATATTCAATAAGTTGATTCATAAAAACTTTGAGGATTCAATATCATGAGCCAGTAATAGGTATTCATATACAAATTATTTGTTTTCCCTTTTCCCCTTAGATATAGATTGAATGAAGAATGTATAATCATGTATAATTAGTTATATATTGAACCAAAGCCATTTAATCTATTCCCCAACAATTTTAAGATCATAATAAATCTAAATATTAGAAGTTACTGAAAAATATTGTTTATCTTTGGAACCAAAAAGGTTAAAATGTTATCTTGTTCGCGTTCGTTTTAATATATTTCCATAATTTTCATTTTACTTCATTCATTATAAACAAGCACAACTTATGAAAATGCATTCTCCTAAAAATCAGTAATATTTTTCATAAAACACCCTGCACAAGATATTTGTTGCACTGGAAATGATATATGTATGATATAATCACATGAATATTTAAGTTTTGTGGAGTGACCAAGGTTTCTACCTTTTAAAACTAACTGTTTTCCGCTGTAGTTTAAGCACTCCACAAATTACAGCACAGGGCAGCGAATTTCAATTGAAGTGCTTGGATTGTTTACACCAGAAAACGCCCCTCTGACTTCATCGATTTCTATAGAGACGGTGTAGCAGTGAGACGTGAAAAATTGAGCATCGAACAATATTTTCACGTTTCACTGCCGGGCTCTCCATTGCAAAGGCCTATTGCTTAGAACCATGTTGGAAAGTTAGGTAACATTTTTGTTTAAATACATATAGTTAACTTATTTAGCTCAATAAAATAAGCCGACTTATTCAAAATTTAAACTACGTTTGCTACCTATGGTTTATTGAAGGTAAAATAATGATTTACATTGTCGAAAATTAATTTATTTTTCATTTCTTCATCAAATATTATCAACTTTCCATCACCCTAGATAGCAAACGAAAAAAGTGGGCAAAAAAGTAGGGTTGTTTATTAGAGGGGTGAAGGAACAAAACTGAGCTCGTGAATTTCATTCCACAATGATTGTATCGAGTGTCACAACGAATTTCAGTGTGCTGCTTGATTGATACTCATTGCATTGAGTATCAAATTCAGATGATTATCTGAAATCTTGCAACTCTGCTTTAGAATAAGTTTTGTTGCATTTTCTTGGACGTAGCTCAGTTTTGAAATCAAAAATATAAAAATAAAAAATTCTTAGAAATTTTCAATTATTAACAGTTTGATTTAAATTTTTTACATTTTTTCTATTTTTTAAGAGTTTTTATCTACAATTGTTTCCGACTTGAATTTATTATCGAGTGTAACTTGAAGGCTTTTTTATGTGTGACATTTGACTGAGTAGATTTGGGGGCGTTTTTGAATTTCTCAAACCCTGGGTTCTGAAAAGCTTCGATTTGGTTTAAAAGTCATTCATGATATTTTTCAGAATTTTTATGTAACGTTTACATGAGTAAATTTGAACTTTTAGGCTTGTATGGGAACATTAAATATTTTGTACTGAAAAATCAACATAACTTTTGTTTCTTCTGTGGAACAGAGTCTTCTCATGGTTTTTAATTTGATTTTTTATTATATTATTCTTGCAATTCTTGTCCCAATTTTTTTTACTGTTCATTTTCATTTTCCATTGTTCTGTGGAACTGAGCCTGCTCATGATTTTTGTGAATAATCGATGCATTTTTTAGGAAAATTTTCCGCTAAACAACTTTATCCAAGACCATATCTTATTAGGCTAAAAAAAAGTTATAAACTATTCAACAGTGGTAAGTTTCTTGGCGTTGATAAACAAAAATTCAAATGACATCATTGCTTGTGTCTCTTCAATTTTCATGAAAAGTAGTCACGCAATAGTTCACAAGGCACCCAGCATTGATTTCAATTGAATTTACTATTTTTCAATCCAAAACGACGTGCAAGCATTCAACAGCTAATAACTTTTTTGTCTAAATAGATACGAGGTTACGGTCTTGGACAAAGTTGTTCAGCGGAAAATTTCCTTTCAATAGGCCCGTGCGAAGGACCCGTCCATGGGGGGGGGGGGGGGTTTTCGAAATTCAAATTTAGCTAAAATAATAACAATATCAAATTACACAATAAAAAAGGAAATTGATTTCTCACATCATTTCCCTACTTATCAATTTCACACGAACTCAAAAAATAGTAAATTTTAGTGATAAAATAAATAAATCAAATCACAATGGCAGTTTTAAATCAATGATGTTTTTGGTCAGTCATTGACAAATTTTTCGTAATGATGTTCCTAACACTGAACTAGAAATTTGCTTCTAAATACTATCTTAACACTCCATTTTTTTTTAATTTGAAATATGTTAATATTTCCAAATTACAGATTTAAATAAAAATCTTGATTTGGATAATGCCCAATAAATTAATGTCAGATCAGGTAAAAAATTAACTATGATTGATTGTTAGGAAAATGACAATAATTGATATTTATTATACATCTTAATTTAAGTTTCTTTTTTTCATTTTTAACTCAAGCGTTCATGTATTTTGAATATGAAAAAAAATGAATCGCGATTTGAAATGTGAATTTTTGATTAGGAAAAAAATTAAAGGTTTGCAAACACAAAAATTCAGAATTGAAAAACATAGACAAACTTTTTAAAAAAAGTTATGTAAATTTAGTTTTACTTTAAAATTTGGTAAATTTATTCAAAAACTGGAAAAAACTGTAGATACTATGAAATTTGATAAATTCAAAATATTAAGATGAAAAAGATAATTTATAAAGTTTTTTTTAAATAATCATGTCTTACCATTATTTAACTTATTTAAGGATTTTGTTTTGATAACTCAAAAGAGAAGCATTTTGGGGCTCATATTTTAATGATAAATTTGGTAGATTTAAGCGCCCTGAACTCGAATCTTTTGTTAAATTTGGAGTATCACATTTTGTTTTAAAATGTGTCAGTTTAAAGTAAAATCAATCATTGATGAATGATTAACTATTAAACCTACATTTGAAAAAAAAACTGGTTCTGATTTCTTTTATAGAGCTTCATTCAATTAAAAAATAATATTTTGACGATGATGATGATGCATGGCTTTAAAAAGTAAAATTCGACAGATTTTGAAAATTTGGAAAGATATCATCAAGTATTTATGACATTGCTGCATAAAGATATAACAAAGTTGGTTCAAACTTCTTTAAAAATTCGTTAAATAAGAAAAGTAAACAAATAGAAAACTAATGTAACTTTTTTCGCGAAACTCTAAATTAGACTTTAAGTCTTAAAGAAAATTGTTGGATCATTTAAAACTTATTTCAAAATGTTTTTTGTTGTTTTCGAGTTTTTTGAAAAAAAGTCCTCAACTCCCTTAAAAGATTTTAACCTATTTTGAAAAGTTATTTCAATAACTGTTGAACGCTGATAGAAAGATTGCATATTTAGATTCAGGGCACTCAAATTAGAAAAAAATATTTTTTGAATTCATTTACCTTGGAAAAATGAAGATTTTATGATCTTGTGTAATTTATCAAAACCTTTTCATATCTGATGTTGAGCAAGGACAAGAAATACAAAATTAAATTAAGACTGAAATTGGTTTCTTGTAGAGATGTACCGAATATTCGGTAAGCCGAATATTCGGCGCCGAATACCTCCGAAAAACCGTTAAGCCGAATATTCGGCTCACCGAATAGTCGAGCCAAGTATTCGGCCGAATAGGCCGAATACTTATTTTTCAAATTTTATACACTAACAGAATTGTCAAATTTTTCAACTGATTTTGGATAATTTCTAAGATATCCAATAGTAATGTTGAAAAAGCTTCAAAATCATCACAAACTTTTTGTTTCAGTAAAGATCTTAGGTATCTCCGTGTATATTTCACTGTAGATAGCGTTATACTTTGATTAACGTTTATTCCAGATTTTTTCATATATCCAGGCTTGTCCATAAATCAATTAAAGAATTCAAGCAAAGTCAAATCTAACCACGATGGCCAGATATTATTTGAATTTTTCCAGATTATACCCGGGTGTATTCAGATTATTTGCTGCATCAAATAAATACTCAAATTTCTCTATGATTTTTTTTAAGATTTTGCGTTCAAAACGATTTGTTAGAGTGTATTTAAATATAAACATCAATTTTTCTTTAACCCTAAGGCCTTCGATGCGATTTTAACATTGCTTTGATTCTTTGAACACATTATATTTCAAATAATTTACTTTCTTTTTCCTTTCCTAGATTCTGTTGAGATATGCTCTTTTTTACAATTTTTTCAAAAAACTGGCAAGACCCGGCCGTGTGGATTTGTTTGGTAGAAAACATGGTTTTCTTTAAGTTGAAGATCATCGTTTTTTGGCAACTATTTTGAAAACAAAAAAAGATATTCATCTGATTCAATATGAAACATGCCATTTCAAAAAGCTTGGCAACTGTTTTGACATGTTTTGCCCTAGGTTTTACTGGAACCCAAACTCTTTGATGATATACGTCCTAAAAGTGACAATTTATCTGATACAATCTGATGTCCTTCTAACTATTGGTGACATTTTGAAAATCAAAGACACCTCTACTTAAAGAAGATCTGTTGTATTATACATCTGGTTGAAAAAAATCGATTCAAAAACATATGGAGTATTAAGGTAGAACAAATAGAAGATAAATAAAATTGTCACTTTTAAATTTATATTAAAAACTTAACAGAATATAAGACCGGATATTCGGCCGAATATTTGTTTGGCCGAATAGTTGAAAAGGTCAATATTCGGTATTCGGCCGATTGCCGAATACCACTATTCGGTACATCTCTAGTTTCTTGAAGAATATTTCATATCAGCATAACATTTTTAATGACATAAACGATTTTATACAATCAAAATTTAAGTAATAAGGTAGAGGATAGTAGATTTTAGATTTGTTTTTTTTACTAATTCTGTTGATCATAGTGCTTGTTGCATGTTTTCCAACTTTTCGATGTATAAAATTAGTTTTCGATAAATTAATTTTAAAGTTGAAATGGTTCGTTTCGAATTCTGTTCTTGTATAGTTACAATTCTTAATAAAAATCCATTTTTAAGACGAAATTAAGGGTTTTTGTATGTCAAGTTAAGAGTTTCAATACGAAAGGTTAATTGAATTACAAATCGAAATTTACAATGAAAAATTAGTTTCGAATCGTGAACGTCATGAAGTGTCGTAGAATGAAATGTCTCATGCCAAGGGTGATTTAAGACAAAATTCCGCCGGAGGCGAGAAAATTTTTTGACTTGCTTGTTAACACTTATTTAAGATCAAGTTATTTTCCAATACTACGGTGAAAATTTTGCTTGGAAAAAATCTTCATGGGGGGGGGGGGGGTAAAAACCCTAAAATCCCCCCCCCCCCGTTCGCACGGCCTTGCCTTTCAATAATTATTTAATTAATCATTAAAACTATAAACAGGCGTGGTTCCACAGAACAATAAAAAGTTATGTTGATTTTTTCAGTACAAAATATTAATTTTTCCCATACAAACCTAAAAGTTCAAATTTACTCATGTAAACGTTGCTCAAAAATTCTGCAAAAAATCATGGATGATTTTTGAACCAAAACGAAGATTTTTAGACTTCGGTATGAGAAATTCAAAAATGTGTCTCAAACTGTGACATGATGAGTGAGATAAATAAGGAAACCAAGGAAATTGTTTAAGTATCGACTCTGTCGATATTGATTTTGTTTGCAATAGTTCTGTATCTAGTATGCAACACTTTACATATGTAGATATATCTAGCTCAAGCCATTCCTGAGAAAAATTGCACACATGGTGTGCAATCCTTCTGCAATCGGGTGAATGCCAATTTGCGTTTGACCTTATTTCGCGACCAGCGCCATATAACCCTTCCTTTTTCATTATTCATTTTCATTGAAGATCACGCACTCAGTTCACCAAATGGAAACTTGGCGCTTCAGCTTCGCGTGCCTACTGATCACTTCTGGAGATGCACTTTGGCGATGCATCATCAGCAATTGACTTGTGTTTTTCTATGATGTACCTACTTCTTAGGCAAAGATGATGCTGTTCGTTTCAAGAACTCTAGACAGATTTGCTGAGGGTTTGAATCAAGATAAACCAACGAGCTTTGGAAACAGCCAGTAACATAGTGCAACATTGCTCATACTTTTAACTCTACGTTAAACATTCTTAGACCTTTGGCTTACCCTTGCTTCAGACAGATTGCCCAATCTCGTTTTTTTCATTAATTGATTCAATTTGGATGAACACACATACCAGTAAAATCGTTCAACTTACCTGAAATTGAAAAGAAAAAGAAAATTAAAAATTTAACATGTTATCTATTAAAAACTATATTCTCAAAATGCTGCTATAGTATGTTTCAAACTGGAAGAACTTAAAAATTTTGCTTTAATAATTTATCGAAGAATTTTTAATTATCTCTGATCCCATCTCGCCGGCTGTAACCTATATTTCTCCACTATCAAAATGCTGCAGCATCCGATAGCCTCAAGTTTCCGAAATCAGATCCCCGGGAGAGGAATGCACCGGGAAGCCTCTACTAAGGCATGCTGATAGAAATCAATTATGTAACCTAATGTTCTCCTAATGTCTCTTCTGGAAGAGCTTCCATCTTCCCGAGCGCGCGACCGAACAGTGTGGCCTTTTGGGTTGTCAAAGTCATAAATAACGTTCCGTATACCAGAATCAAAGTGGTGGATACAAATCTTACGCTATTTAGTGAGGCCAATCGGCCCCGAAAGCTTTGCTGCAACATATATCGATGAACGCTGATGTTGCTGTTACAACAACCACAACATCGGCGACCTTAACGAGAAGATAAAGTTCTTAAATGCTTCTGCTAGGTTCGTAAATTTCTGAGCCGTATATCTGCTGTGGACTGGAGATATTGGAAGATGTTTTTTTTTTTCATCTTTCTATAGATGCGTGACACAATCAAAATCACAGTTAGATTTTATGACCGGTTGCACGCACAGTATCGAAAAAAACAATCTGAGAAGGGCTTGACAAGATAGGACGGGGCAGTTTTTTAGGGAAGTGGATTCTAATTTAAATGGCTCGAAAAAATCGAACTAAATTAATTTTTTATGTCTTAGCGACTAAAGTAACAAAACATTTTATGATTTATTATTATTCTTCATTTGGTAAACCTGAGAGATGAATGGGTAGATGAATGAAACAAAATCAAATTATTAGGTATTATCACAAATATTGTTCATAATATCAAACTTCACCAGTCTGTCCCGCAGCAATTATTGAAATATTCATGAGCAGATTTATTAAATACTCCGTAGGATGTGAAAATATTGCAAAGATTAAATATTTCAAGCAGTCTTCCGAAAATCACTCGGAAGAAACGCTCATGATAGGTTTCTAGTTGGAAACATTCAAAGCCGATTGCTGCTGCCTGTTGTTCCCTAGAGAATCGGCAGAGCGACAATGCGAAGTCAATGTAAACAAGATTCAAAAGCGAGAGCGGACTCGCATCTAAGTCGATCTCTCAAGCTCACTACCTGGTGTATCAGAAGTGATTGAGACACTGACTGCTACAAGATCCAATTCGAAAATCCACTCACTCACTCACTCAAACTCAATCAATGCGGCCTTGCATCGGTTCATACTGCCTGCGTACTTTCTGGCAAAGCGGCAGAAACATATGTTCATACGTACTGCCTGCGTGTTTGAATGACTATTTTAATCCTCTCCAACAACAAAGCAAGATGTATCAGGCAGACAGCATTCGATCATCGATCAGTAAACGAGTGAGTGAGTGAGTGATTGAGCAAGAAAAGTTATTGACTGAAAAAAGAAACTGAAAATCAGGTAGCTCCTCACTCAGTTGAGAATTCCAACTGGAGAAGAAACGTCTCTCTTTCAAATTTTATTTCTTTGATTCTCGGAGCAGCGATGTCGAACACAATCTTTGCCCCACTGGGAGATAAACCAACCGACAATTTAGGTTTTGCTTTCGCTGTTGAAAACGTTTCAGCGTCTCTCATGAGAATTGAGTGATATTCGGAACACTGATTTCAAGTGTACCTATTCTGAATCACATTAATATCTAAAAAAACAAAAAAAAATCTTCCTGAGTTAATTTTGACAGTGTTAATTTTTTCAAGAATTTTTTCATTTAATAACTGTACTTAAACAAGTAGGGAAGAGATAAAAGACTTATGTAGTCTTCTCTGATGCCATAGCTTAACAGTAGTTTTTAGATTTTATCACTGTTCGATTTTATCAATACTCGCCAAATTCACGCTCGATTTTATCACGCTTTTTTAGAAATAATTCAAAAACCATTTCCCGTCCGGAGTATACGTGTTCACCACATGTAGACTTCGGACCAACCAGATTTCATTGTATAGGTTAAGGTAGTGCCACCTCTATCCCGGTACTACTTCTCCTAAATAATGAAATGTTGCAGGGTAAAGTATGGTGTACGTTAATAAGTTTCCTCGCAAAAATGCTCTTTCGCTCTTTTCAACATCTGTAAATTTTCTCCTCACTTCTCTATCCATCTTTATCAATTTCAGAACTACTTTTCACCGATATGCCGAAAAATAAATTTACAAAATTAATTAACGGTGGTTAACTTATCTTAAAAAAAAGAAAATATTTCCAGGACCCTGATTTTTTTTTTCATAAGCGTAGAGCTTCTTTGTTCATGGTATTTTTTTATGGTTTATGTTATGGTTTATAAGTATTCAATAATTTGAAAATGCTATTGAACTGCTTACTTTAGCTGTATATTTATTAAAATCGTCATTTGTATTTTAAAATCATTTGTGATAATCGACTTAAGTATTTTAACGTAACGCAAATGCAAGTTTGATCTTTGTGCTTGGTTAGCCACTCTAAAATAGTAAACCGTTTTGGTTATGCGAATCATATAAAGATGTGGGAAAATTTAAGCATTTTTGAAAAGCGATAAATGTCTTTTAGTTTTTTAATTTGTTTATCTGAAAGGGTGGCGAGCGCAATCTCAATTGGGCAGCCTTAAGTATTGTCTGAATGGATAATTTTTTATTATCAAAATGAAATTCTGTTAGCTTTGCCTGAAAATATTGATAGGACTAAGATTTCTGAATTTCTACATATGAAAAAGAAAGAATTATCTGCCCATAAAGCAAAATTCGAGTAAAACACTATAAAAGTCTGAGTTGAGCAAATTTCAAATCACTTTTCGATAAGTTAAACTTTTCAGTAATTCAAATGTGTGAAGATTAAAATATTGAAATTTGAAATTTGCAGGAGATTTTTTTTTGATGCAGTTTTCTTTAAATTCTGTTTTAAAAAGGACATAAGAGATAACGACTGTCAAATTACCAGAAAAACTTAATAACTCACTTCAATAAGATGTACACTATCAAACTAATATTCTACCTGGTTTTCATTCAAAAAAATCTCTAAATTGCTATAAATAAAGGGTGATACAGTCAAAATTTGGTCAATATCAACTTGACGTATTTCTTTCGATTTTGCATTTAAAAAACCTGAACACCCCTTATTTTGTAGTTGTGTGTGTGTAGAATGTTGCTTCTATTTTGATTTCGGAATTCACTCTTCAGTTGTCAAAATGCCGTCCAAGGAAGAAGAGCAGCGTATCAAAAATTTGCTCGCGCATCGCGAAAATCTGAGCTACTCGCACGCAAAGCTGGCAAAATCGCTAAAAGTTGCCAAATCAATCATTACAAATGTAATTAAAGTGTTTGTGGAACGTTTGTCGACAGCCAGGAAGTCTGGATCGGGGGACAATCGAAAACCGGAAGCCGCTGAGACGACAAAGAGAGTTACCGGTAGTTTCAAGCGAAACCCTAACCTCTCTCTCCGAGATGCCGCAAATAAGCTGGGTATATCATCAACAACCGTGCATCGAGCCAAAAAACGAGCCGGACTATCGACTTACAAGAAGGTAGTGACTCCAAATTGCGATGATAAACAAAATACGACGGCCAAAGCGCGATCCCGGAGGCTGCACACGACGATGCTGACGAAGTTTGATTGCATGGACGACAAAACCTACGTCAAAGCCGACTACAAGTAGCTTCCGGGACAGGAGTTTTATAGGGCAAAAGGAAGGGGAAAGGTGTCATCACATGAAACTGTCAAAGTTCGCGAAGAAATATCTGGTTTGGCAAGTCATATGTACCTGTGGCTTGAAAAGCAGCTTTTTCATAGCTTCCGGGACTGTCAACCAAGAAATTTACGTGAAAGAGTGTTTGAATAAACGTCTGCTGCCTTTCCTGAAGAAACACGGTTGTTCCGTACTGTTTTGGCCGGATTTGGCATCTTGCCATTACGGTAAAAAGGCCATGAAGTGGTACGCCGCCAACAACGTGCAGGTGGTTCCCAAGGACAAGAACCCTCCCAACACGCCAGAGCTCCGCCAAATTGAGAAATACTGGGCTACTGTCAAGCGGAACCTAAAGAAGGCCAAAAAAACTGCTAAGGACGAGCAGCAGTTCAAAGTAAACCGGCTTTCTGCGGCGAAGAAGGTGGACAAGGTGGCTGTACAAAATCTGATGGCAGGGGTTTAGCGTAAGGCCCGGCAATTCGGATTTGGAAAAGCGGAAGCCTAACTGAATATTTTTCTTGAATTTTATAGACAAACTTTTAGCATTTTTTCTTACAGAACTTTTGTGCTTTTTCACAATTGGACCACAATTTACACGTGCATATTTTCATCTCCATCTGATGTATAATAACATCAATATCACTTAAACTAGGCTTGCCAAATGGTTTGAAAAAAGCGGGACATTTTTAGAATAAAATGCGGGACACAGGCAAAAAAAGCGGGACATTGTGCAGCTGAAAATTACTGGACAATCTAAGGACAGAAAAACTGTCAAAATCAACTGTATGATCGAAACTCTTCTCTCCTGTGATTTGCAAAGAAGTTTCGAAATTCTTCTGTAGGTTCGAGACTGTTCTTATTGGAGGTTTATTTACATCGAAATCAGGGATTTGTGTTGCATTATAAAAAAACATATCTTTACTTATCCAAAAAGAGCATTTTTGAACTGGATGAGTGGTTTTTAATCATAAAAATGATGCTGGTGTTCGTTGAAGTTTGCCCGGTAAAAAATTCACTTGGGAAAAAATTTAATGAAATTCTTATATATCGGTCAGTAATGAATTATTTTTTGAAAAAATGCCAGCTCAAATTCAACGTTATTTTTGCTGATTGCAGCGGTTCTGTGAATGTTCTTCAGGTCCTTGGAAGTAATCTTGGTGTTCTGCCTCAGCTGTGAATAAAGCTGCAACGGCAAATTCGTCGACACGTAAAATGAATATGAGAAAAAAAAGCGAGACAGATAACGATCCCCCGAAATACAGAACGATTTTTCGAGTACTTGTGCACTCGTAGATATTGTATACCATATTTCAGGAGAATCGAAGTTTAACGAGATTCGGAAGATTTTTCATTCGAATTTCGTGGCATTTGAGCACCTTTCCTGTGATTCGGAGAATCACGGTCCCGAGCGGAATAAATGCCATATTTGTGTGAATACAAGTTTCATTGCATATCACTTTATAAAATGGAGCTTGGCAAAAATCAAAAACTTGAAAACTATTTTACTGAATGATATGTTTTAAAATTAAATTCAGCTTTTCATAGCAATATCTTGGCCAATAAAGTTTGATGGATTGAAATTTGTCATAAGTTTGTTAAATGAAACCCATTAATTTACATACTTCAAGAATGGAATGAAATATTTTTGAAGAAATGATATTCCATTCAAAATGAAATACATAAATCATATTCTAAGCACTCTAACGAAATGCTTAAACGTGACTTGCTTCATCAAATAAGTCCATATTGAATAGATAACGTGCAAAGTTTTTGAGTTGAACCAAAACTAAAATTTCATAATTCATTTAGTCATTTCAAAACAATTTCAGAGGAAATAAAAAAGAGAGTGTGTATGATCGACCTGGATCGCAAACGTTCCGGAAAAATTCCTTATATAAGGTTTACGTTCGTCTCTATTGCATTGGAAAAAATTGACAAAATGTTTTTCATAACTCTTCATTTGTCATCAGAAAACTTTACAGATAGGAAAAACGTATTTCAAGTTCTGAATGTGTACAAAAACATCAAAACATAGGTGGCCCAAGATACCCCACAAAATGTGGCCCACGGTTCCCCGCAAGTTATGATTTGAAAATTGGTTGCGTTTGTGTGATTTATTGATGATTCATCAAAAATTCCTTTTTCACGTGAAAGAACATGACAAAACTAAGATCATAAGCGTATGAGCATATTTTTGTTATCCCCATCGATGCAATTTGCGGGTTCTTGTTTAATTATGTAAGTTTTTTAAGCTTGATAAATAAAATAAATAGAACTTATGCGTACATAAGTCGACAACATATAGAAAAGTATGCTTAAGCAAAACGACGACAATGACAGTTGGATTGAGATTTTTATCTCAACACACATCTGAGATGTTCAGAGTAGCTCACGTTGATTTTATCATTTTTAATTTGTTTTTGTAAATTTGTAATTTTTTATTACTTTATGCCGTTTTATTTTTTTTTCTATTGTTTTGGGACATGGGAAACATTAAAGGAAATTGAAGGTAAGATTTGATGTCAACTCAAATTATATTAGTTCAGTAAATGCAGAAAACTTAGAAATTTTTGAATTATAAAAACGATCGTTTACCAAAATTGAAAGGGGCCTCTAACTTTATATCATCTCGTTCCAAGAAATACAGAATAAATCATTTTATCAATTCAATCAATTTTAAATGCTTTATTCACTGAAATAATTTGAATTCCACAAGAAAACCGACCTAGCCTACGAAATCATTTCAAGAGAACAAACCAGTAGTGTCGGCAATACCAATTTTAAAGTTTGACCCAACTAGCTTCCAACCTACCAATTACATAGGACTTCTTTTTATATTTCAAAGTTTTATTATTTCAGATTCAATGCTTTTTTTAATTGTCGTAAATTGCGTTCGTATTACGCATACATTTTCTCATGTACTTATTGTAAATTCTATCAATCCGTTTACTTTATAAGCATTTGAATTTTCCGAAAACACACCTCTGATCTCCCTTTTCTTGCACTTCGATCCATACTCTCTATCAAATGCTTCTATCGACGAAAGAAATCATCGTTAGCATAATGCTTCCAACATTCTTCGCTCTACGACCGGGATACAATCGCCATCAAAATCGACAAAATTAACGACCTGAAACGATCGCGCATGTTCCGGTATTTGGGGAATCTATATCACCTCCACCACACAATACACTCCCTGACATTGGAAAAGTGATGCTTCCCGTATCTGACTCAGTCTAGTATCTTTGATTCAGTAAGAATTCAATTCCACGGCTTCTGAAGTTCGATGGGAGAACGTTCGTCTGCGGCTCATAAAAGCATAATTTTATCAATTAAAAGAACATAAATTTCAGTGCTCGAACAAGCGTGTGACAGTTTAGATTGTTCGGCTACATTGTGGGAAAGGCAACACAGTGGAACTCTAAGTAGATCAAATTGATTGCTTTGGGGTGTTCTTTTACATATTTCGGTACATCAAACAAATTTACGCTTTTTTGCCAAACAATGTTTAACTTCAGGGCAAAAATGTTTCGAATGGTTTTTTTTTTGCAAAGAATAGTATTGATTCATTGTGAATAGTGAAATTCGCACGACAATTGTTGCAAACCTGTTGCAGTCCAACCCAGCCATTCAATTGAAATCGAAAGTTCAAAACATTGCGCAAAACGCACCCTGAGACAAACCAGTCGCAGTCCTCGCTAGCTCTTCATCTTCGATCGATTGGCGCAGCTGATTTCGATTGATTAACGAAAATGCACTCAGGAATGATCTACGCGGTTGCGCATCGAGCATCGGATGGGAGAGGAAGATGCGATCGAGAGGGAAATGTGGAATAAATCTGGTCAGAGTTTCCCAGGTGTTAGTTTTCATCTATTTGAAATGTCAAAACAAAAATATCTTACAACCTACTTTCAGTTATATCAGCCTGGAAAAAATAAAATTCAATTTACCGTAATTTATATTTGTTATTTTAATTTCCCAGCAAACATAACATCGCATTAGAAATGTCAGCTCAACTCGTTAACAATGTTAATGCGAATCGTAATTCCTACCAAACCAAGTAAATGATCCTAAAAATGGTTAGTTAAAGTCTACCGACTCGGATATGACAAAATTGCGCCATGTTTGCAAATATGTCTCCCGCGTGCGGGATTCAAGTGAGAAAACAACCTTGTTGTTCTCTCTGCGATTAGCAGTGCAACCAGATTTATAAAAATCAGAGGGTCCATTTGGTTAAACTGTCCAATGAGAGAAACAGCAAATATTGTCGCTGGCAACGGTTTGCATGCATTGAGAGCAAAACTTGCGCTCTCTCGCATACTATCAGGATGTACGGTAAAAGGTGTTGTATATCGTCCAATTTTTACAACACTTATCGCATATGCCAGAAGTTAAAAATATGTATGTATATTTCCTCCACTTAAGTACGTAAATGCTGTTTTTTCGAGTTATATAAGATGATTTTATAATGTATATGAAGCGTATAGCAAAGTTTGTTGAGAAATATACATACAAAAATGTTTGCTGGATATCGGCCTTATCGGTAAAAAGTGATGTCATTTTAAGTAGGGACATCTTAAGATTATGAAATTTTATAGATGGATAGAACGTTAGACGAAATAAAAGATGATAAATATGAGCGAATAGAATTTATTTAGAAGCATTATCACCACATGAAGTGGTAGATACAGAAAGAGTTGCATCCACCACCGCACATTGGCCTCCCAATGCGTAGTTTGGAAATATATCCTGGAAAATGAATTTTACACATCTTTGAAATTCTAACCTTTTCTGAAAAACTTCTTTTAGCAAAGTAAATTTTAAACATATTTTCAAAAGGCAAAATGCCAATTGCATTTGACAAACAAAAAGCTTTTAGTTAATTTTTTACTTTTTTTTATCAATCCCTTTCTAGTTTAAATAACAGTACATTAAAAATTGAATCCAACACTTTCATAATCCTCATTTTCAAAATTGATCACTTGGGTGGTCCTAAGTTGTATGAAGGTTTTCAGAGCCAAAACTTAGCAGTAAACGCTAATTATAATCCTTTTATCAAAATAATAAATTATGCACAATGCACAGGCGACCCTCTAAAGCCAGCAAGTACAAAAAGTTATGAAAAAACAAGTACAACAAATTTCCATTAAAAAAAGTCTAAATTAATTCTGACAACACTGTTAGAGACAGCTAGAGACCTTTTTATTTATTTATTTATATTTTCCCATACATTCTTTTAGGGATATATAAAAAACTAAAATTGAACAAAAGTATCTGCACATTTTTGTTTAATATTTTTTCTTCTAGTAAAAACTTTCTGCTGAACTTGAAATCTTGATAATCTATAAATATAAAAATGAATTTCTGTCTGTCTGTCTGTCTGTCTGTTAATCTGTCTGTTCCCTATAGACTCGAAAACTACTGGACCGATTTGCGTGAAACTTGGCAGATGAGGGTATTGAAAGCCGAGGAAGGTTCTATAATGGTTTGGAACCCTCCCTTTCCCAGGAAGGGGGCAGAAGATCTCTCTAAAAAAATGTGATAAGTTTTTATAATTCGAGAACTGATCATTGCAAATTTGGCATGGGTGTGTATTTTGGTGCAAGATATGTTTCTTTGATTGTTTGATATCCCTTCATCCTTCCAATAGGAAAACAGGAAGCGGGGAGGAGGTTCCCATACAATTTTTCGCACAATTCGAGAATTAATCAAGCAAACGGAACCAAATTTGGCAAGTGATGGTATATGGGTAGGAAAAATATTTTTAAAATGGTTTGAGATTCTTCCTCCTTTCCAGTGTGGTTAAAGAAAAGGGGAGGAGACTCTCATACAATTTTTTGTAAAATTCGAGACTAATCAAGCAAATGTATCCAAATTTAACATGGGTGATTATATGGGTACGAGGAAGCTTTCTATGATTATTTGAGACTCCACCCTCTTCGATTTCGGAGAAACAAAGGGGGGGAGGGATTTTTCTTACAGTTTAATGCATTATTCGATAACTTATCATTCAAATAAATGTAAATTTCACATAGGAAGGGCTCAAGTCAAGTCAGAGACCCATTTGTCCTTCCACTGTTGGGCTAAGAAGGGGGGAGGGGTCTTTCTTTTATGCATTATTTGAAAACTTATCGACTAAATTACCAAATTTATCATGGAATCATATTCGAGTACGAGAAATGTTTTTTTTTTATGTTGCGAGACCCTTCCCTCTCTCCAAAGGGAAGAGGGGGAGGAGGAGAGATGTTTTCATAGAATATTTCTGGATCACTCGAGAGCTCATTATTCAAAAAATATTGCAGAGGGTATTTGAGTAGAATTTTTTTTAATGATTGTTTATGGCTTCTTCCTCTTCTCATTGATTCTATGGGAAAAGGGAAGATGAGCTCTCATTAATTTTTTTTAGAACTTGAGTGCTAATCTATGGGTGCTTATTATAGCAGATAGTAACAAATTGGGAAAATTATTTCAATACAAGAAATATTTTTAAGATGATATGGTTCCCCTCACGGGATAGGAATGAAAAGTGATGTGTCATACGTATGTTTCGATAAATTCAAGAGCTCATCAAATAAATTTATACAAACTTTCAAGGGAATAGTAGAAAATGGGAGTAGAAGAAAATCAAGGGTATAGTAGAAGCAAAAATTATCCATAACAAGATTCGGAACTCTTGCAGAAATCGACGGACAAAATCCAAAAGCGTTTATTATTAATTCAGATTAATTATTAAAGTTATTTGAGTACGAGAAATATTTCTATAAATATTAAGGACTCACCCCTCCATTCAATGGAGAGATAGGGAGGGGCAATGGGAATTCCTTATTGAAAAAATCCTTTCTTGAAGAAATTCTGGTTCGGGAAATCAAGCTTTTGCCAGGTTACCATTTTTTATATTGGTTCGAGCTACTACAAGTCCTAAGTTATAAACAACATAATTGAACTTACTAAGAACACTGAGCAGTTAAAGTTATTGTAAAATTATTTGACAAAAAAAAATGACTATGAACGTTTGAAAAAGGACATTTGGACAAATGTCAATGAAACAGTAAACAATGAAACAGTAATAAGTTTCATTTATGAAAATGTTATTTTTTAGGAGTTTCTAAGTATAAATAATTTTGCATTAAAAATTCGAAATTTGAGGATCTAAAACCTATTTTGAAGCGTTTTCAATAATTCAAAGATTCAACGGTGCCTAAATACCTAACAGACATTAAAAACACAGAAAACAGTTAATTGGTCCAAAATGTATGTTGTTTCTATTCTGTTTTTTTTTTAAATTCGAATCACATCTGCTTGGATTTAAAAAAAAAAGTCTATTAACAAATAATAAAAATAATCAAAATGACTTTTTCACAATAGCTCAGAGGTTTTCAATATACGTATTTGGAAGAATTTTTAGTATTTCAAATTTCAAACATATTTTTCTGATGAATTATTGAAATTAGAATTTCAAATGCGCGTTCCAGTATTCTTCCATTTTTTTAAGTTTCTTTTACATATTATGTACATATCATGATGCAGTCAAAGATGTACGCTAATTGAACTAATTGAAGCTCGATTCATATGTGTGTGCACATTTAAAAAAATCGTTATCAGTTTTCTTTATCATTTCCCTTATTTTTTATCTATTTAGTACATGGATATAATTAAGTTATTTCTGCACCTATACATGATGCTTTTAACAGTTTATTCTCTAACATTTTCATAACACTTTATTATATTTTTTTTCATCTTCTTATGTTTTATATGTATATCTTTCTTCATATTCTCCATGCTATTTACTTGAAATTACTATGTTTGTCAAAGTAAAACTGAATGAGAACTTCTGATCCCTAGTGCTGGAAAAAATTGCATGCGTGCTCATACCGAAAGATTATCAGCAGCAGCGCACTGTCACCGCATTGACCCAAAATAACGTTCCAGCTTGGATAAAAGCAAAAGTAATCGGGAAGGCAAAGTTATCCGGAGAGAATTGCAGCAAGCCCCGCAGCAGTTCAAATCATTATGGCCTTATATGATTTGCACGCCCGGCTTCGCTCTGCTGCTGGTGAGGTGAACCTGCAACATTATGCTGAGGCCAACTACAAAAAACCGGAACGATGATCAATCGAATCGCTTGATCGATCCCAGCCAAACGATGCAATGCATCTGGTACCTAAAGGTAAGTGCCCTGCCGCCTGATCCGATCCGAGCTGATGCTACGATCTGCGCGATCTTGATGTTCAGCCAGGACCCACGAGTGAATCCGAAGGGGTTGATGGGTTTAAATTCACTTTCATTTGGAACAACAACAACAAAAACAACAGCATCAACAACGAACACAACAACAACCTAGGATAAGACGCGAGGACAATCGACGACTTACGAACAACAAGAGGTGGGTATCAACTTCTGTGAAGTCGATGATGGCGCGGCAAAATGCATTTGTCGTAGGTACAGACAACGACGACGACACTCGACTTGACTCGCCCGGGAGGAAATTGCGCGCGATTATCGAGTCGCCAGCGTCTTCGGGAGGTCCTAAGGGGAATGCTAATGGCCTTCCAGCTGGAGTTTATGCTCCCCTCAAGAGAGATGCCGCACTGCAGATTATATTGGGTGCCCTTTGCTGACCGACGACGACCGATCTGGTATATTGGGGTATCAACTTTGCGATAGATTAGGGGTTATAGACAAATGGTGTGTTTAGCTTTTTGACACCCAATTTTCAGCAATAAATCAAGAATAAATTATTTTGTAATCTACCTATTCGTTTTCAATATTCATAAAATATATTATCCCCAATTTTTTTGTTCAAATTTCTAATAAGTGCGAAAATTATCGATTTTAAGTTAATAATGCCAAACGATTATTCATATTTCCAATTATATTTGGTGAATTTTTCAGAATTTTAGGCTTTTATTTACATAATCTTACATTCAAAAGAAAAATACAAATTTGCTAAAAATCTAACCGTAAGTATCAACCACTTAAGGTTTCGGCCTATTTCAGATCCTTAAGCCTAGTCCACACTCGACAACTTGAACTGCGATTCCGGTTACTGAGACTTGTTTATGTTTACATCTTGGTTTCTGAACTGTATATACCAATACCTATTTGTTTTGGCTCTCCACTTGTTTTGGGCAATAGATTATTCCTGAAACAGATTGTGGTAGGGTTACTTTTTGTTTTTGTTTTGAAAAATGTAAACACCAACTGGTCGCCATTTTGATCTTTCACGATAAGCACTGTTCATTGCTTTCCTTTAAAAACTTGTTTGATTAAAATAATTAAATTCATGTCTTTCCTTGTTATGCATTTACAATTAATTAAATAACGAATTTATTTTCTCCTCACCAAGGTGCGCTTGCCAAACCACTACAAATGCATAGCCAATTTTATTTCGTTACTATCTGGTCATTGAACATGCGTTATATTGTTGTTATGTTTACCCTACCATGATATGCATATGGGGATTTCTCATGTTTACATTTTACATGTGAAATCCCCAAGAAACCATATGCACTAACGAATTGTCAAAATGCTATCCAATAACAGTTTTAGAACTTCTCTGCCCTTTCTTAGCACTGTGTGCCAGTTCTTGTGAAATTATCTGCTATATTGGTGCTTATGGTTACTTGGGTCAGCTGTTCGTTTGACGAGTGGGGAAATCAAGGGATTAAAATCGAGAGAGGATTCTTTGCATTTGGAATGGTAATGATCAAAAGTCCACAACTGCTTCACATATTGCAACAATTACAAAATCCCAGTTCGCGCGTTCTATGAGAAATTGACAGAGCATTAAAAAATGAGAATAGAGTCACCGAACTTAGAATAAAACGGTTAATTTCGGCGACACTTCAAGAGCGCAAATATTCTCATTCGGATTGTCCTGCCGAGTGTCGAGATACCTAGAGGCAACGAATACGACATGCGTAATCAGTTTGAATCGTACACTCGTACGGTGTGGTCGAATTTTATCCCCGTGTTTTTTTATTTGTGTGCTTTCAATCGTAGCAGTCGACTTCTCAGGCAGGCAAACACGCGTCTCGAAGGGAAACATATAAACACAATTCGGATAGTGTTCGTGTGTTTCTCTGGAGGGCGTGTCTCAGATTATTTCGTGGCACTCACCCAAGGCACGCGTATGGTGTGTTCCTCTCTGCCGATTAGATGATGCAAAATCCCCAGAGAGATCGCTACGATCCCTCTGTCGATTTGAGTTACCTCTCTGCCGATTCATGTTTACTGGGAATTAGCACATTTTCACTCTCTCTGAGCACTGGTTCCTATCATTTTAACTCAAACCTTCTAATTTCCTCTAACAAATTGCACAAATTACCACAAATTCAATCATTGGCTGCACAATTTGTGTGATCATTGACGCTTCATCTCAGTTCCCCGGGGGAAATGCCTTATTCGCAATTGATGATTGCTGAGAACAATAGGTTGATGATGAACACGGTACAAATGTCTTCATCGTACACGCACTCGATGCTAACTCATATCGTGGTTAGCAGTTAGATTGCAGTGTTGCGTAATATCCTGGGTCAACCAGAACATCATCGTCAGCACTCTACGTGAATGGAACATCGGTGGTCGTATGTTAAACAGCTTCCTTTCAAACAGATCTATTCAAGTGTTAGTTAATGCTACTCTTTCTAATCCCAAATCTGTTAACACAGGAGTTCCTCAGGGATCTGTCATTGCTCCAACACTTTTTCTAATAGCTATCAACTCCATCTTCAAAGTCATACCCGACAATATAAAAATACTTATCTATGCTGACGATATACTACTAATCTCCAACTCCCCTTTCGCGCGTCTCTCGCGTAAAAGACTGCAATCAGCTCTCGACCTGGTCGCCGACTGGGCTCCTAGTGTTGGGTTTCAGTTCTCCCCAGAAAAATCCAAACTACTTCATCTTGGCCCGAACAGAAAGAAATTAAAGAAAATTCCACCCATCATCATGTATGATCAAATCATTCCCTTAGTCCATTCCTTTCGTCTCCTTGGAGTCTGGATCGATGATCGACTTAATTTTAAATCCCATTTCGATCATATCAGGAAAAACGCTAACAACAAAATCAGTATACTACGTATCCTATCCAAAAATCCAAGCCTGGCTAGTCGGGACTCACTCCTACGGTTTTTACACGGATGGCTTCTCCCATCTACTCTCTACGGTCTAGGTTTCGTCAGCCGAGCCAGCTCCAATATGCACGACAAACTTCAACCTCTGTACAACCTGTGCATCAGGATCATCAGCTCTGCTTTTGTTACAAGCCCAACGCTATCGCTGATGGCCGAAAGTGGAGATATCCCTTTTAATTACCTCATTGCTAAACACCTAACCTCAAAGTCGTTGCGCTGGCTCGCCATTGGAGGAAACACTGATTCCCCATTAGTAATTCGAACCGATTCCTTACTCCAAGATCTTGCCAACATTTCCATCCCAACCATCTGTCAAAGAAGACCAATAGCCTTTCGATATTGGACCGAAAAAACCCCCCATATCGACCTCTCCCTCACACACTCAATAAAAGCCGGTCAACACCCTGCAATAGTGCTTCCCCACTTTCGCAACCTTGAGAAGAAGTACTCCTCGGTTCCACACATTTACACTGACGGCTCTAAAACCACCGATGGCAAAGTTGGCTGTGGTATCTACGACTCCATTGATAACAGAAGCATTGCCCTACCCACCATGTGCTCCGTATTCAGTTCCGAAGCTTTTGCTCTCCTCAACTCCCTTCAAAATTTCCCCACCCATTCCAACCCTCCAACAGTCTTCTCCGACTCTGCAAGCGTCCTGAGAGCCGTCTCTGCCGGCAATATAAAACATCCATGGATTTCATCAATCTCTGAGATAGCCCTAATCAAGAAAGCCACCCTCGTTTGGATACCTGGTCATGTGGGTATCCCCGGCAATGAGGCGGCAGACTGCCTGGCATCCCTTGGCACTAATATGATACCTCCTGAAATACCCATTCCACAACAAGACGCATACCACTACATTAAAACTCAGCTGGCCCAAGCCTGGGAAAGAAACTGGTACTCCAACCGACAAGCCAAGCTGCGCGAAGTAAAAAACAGTCCCCTAAAGTGGACCGACCGTATCAACCCCCGAGAAAGAGCTGTCATTACTCGACTCCGGATTGGTCACACTAGGCTGACCCACTCCTACCTTCTTGACAAGGAGGATCCACCAGTGTGCCCTTCATGCAACTGCATTCTATCTGTCCGACACATTCTAACTGATTGTCTAACCTACTCCCAACAAAGAACCTCCTGCCAACTGAGCGATAGCCTCCGACAAGTGTTGTCTAATTGTCCCACCGAAGAAGCCAAACTGATTGACTTCCTAAAAACTACAAAACTGATAAACGAACTGTAGAAAGACAAACTCCCTGGTCGTCTGTCCACTTCACCCTATCTTGTCCCCTACATGTTTGTCGCTATCTTTCTCTTTCCTTTCTAAAATCTCACAGTGAAACAAACTAGCAAACTTATAAGAAACTTAGCAAACTTATAAGAACTATGAAACCGCAAATTTTTTCCCTATCTCTTTTACTATCACTTCCCTTTCTATGTGAACGTTTATATAAAAAAAATAAAAATAAAATAAAATAAAATAAAATAAAATTAAAAAAAAACTATTCCACCACTGAAACCTGCGTTTTCAACATGTATGAACAATGATCAGGCACAACAACTTAAAGGCGTGTTTTCTCGAAATAAGCTTTTCTGAACTTATACCCTTTTGACTTCAAGGTCCTTATAGGGTGAGTGCTCCTTATTTGGACCTAAATAGGACCTACTTTGGTTTTAAAATGCCGGAAATCGGAAATACCTCATTTCGATAGTATGGAATTAGGACACTACCGACCGGCAAAATGTACCTTTTCTTCACAGTGTGAAGAAAATTTTCTAATTCCAATGATGAATGCGATAACAAACAACCTGATTTTTTATTGCGATTCTACCTTAAGATGTCCGTCTTACCCGATTTTCCCCTACAATCGACTAGGCATCCGCAGATAGTTAGCTTTCGAGCAAACATTTTGTCCTTCGAGCCGGATAATGCAATGTAAACAGTTCAAACATTTTTTTTTAAGTTTTCGAGAGCCCTTTGATTTAAAAAAAAAAGTAGAGATGTTTAGAAAGGGTATCCTTTGGAATTACCTTGTCTTTCGTTGAATTCTTGCTGCGTTCAAAGTTGAAATCCTTAACCTTGTGAGCCAACAAATAATATTTTCAAAACCCCAACGTACCGAAAATTATCTAATGCTGATTGTTTTTTTCCAACGCTGCACAATGCGGAAAAAAGTGTACAAACCGCGAAGAAATTCAATATCTTTCGTCACACATTAACCAAATCTATGAAAATATACTTTCCTTTTGTGAAAATTTCCGGAAAATCGATTGGACATAGTTTCAAACGCCGCACAAGCTTACGAACGGAGATATGGTGTCTTTTTAACCCCTTATTCCCCTATATTTTGTAAACATTCCAGAAAAACACTGATTTAAACTAAAGAATATTGAACGAAAGCAGACCTATCGTATGTAATTTTTTCTGAGGAATCGAATGAAGGCGGTTTGATCCACCGCACTCTTAAGAAAATGGAGTTACGGCTGCTTTTACCCCTAATTCCCCTACATTTTTCAATTTTTTCAAAAAAAGCTTGTTCGGACTTTAAAATTTTGAACCAAATGGGTTGTATCTTGTGTGTGTTTTTTTTTTCAGAGAAATCGAATGAAGGCTGTTTGAGTCACTGCACGCTTCGGAAAATGGAGTTATGGCTGTTTTACCTTCAATTCCCCTCAATTTTTCAAATTGTTGTTTCAAGTTTTGAATCTAATGGAACGTATCTTATGTGATTTTTCCGAGGAATCCAATAAAGGCTGTTTGAGCCACCGCACGCTTCGGAAAATGGAGTTATGGCTGTTTTTGCCCTCAATTCCCCTACATTTTTCAATGATTTCAGAAAAAGCATGTTCGGACTTGAAAATTTTGAACCAAATGGGTTGTATCCTATGTATTTTTTTTTCGAGGAATCCAACGAGGCATAGTTGAGTTACCGCATGGATTGGAAATAGGAGCTATGGCTGTTTTACCCTCGATTTCCCAAAATTTTTCCAATAGCTCAGAAAAAGCATGTTGGGACGTGAAAATTTTGAACCAAATGGAAAGTGTCATGTGTGATTTTTTTTTTTTTCGAGGAATGCAACGAAGCCTATTTGACTCACCGCACACATCGGAAACAGGAGTTATGGCGGTTTTACCCTCAATTCCAATTCATTTTTCAAAAAGTTCAGAAAAACTATGATCGGACTTGAAAATTTTGAGCCAAACGAGACTTATCTTATGCAATTTTTTCCGAGGAATCCAATGAAGGCTCCGCCCGCTTTGAAATGTGGAGTTATGGCTGTTTTTATTCTCAATTCCCCATAATTTTTCAATGATTTCAGAAAAAATTTAGGGGAATCAAAGATAAAAACAGCCATAACTCCATTTTCCGAAGCGTGCGGTGGCTCAAACTGCCTTCATTAGATTTCTCGGAAAAAAACACACAAGATACAACCCATTTGGTTCAAAATTCTAAACAAGCTTTTTTCTGAAATAATTGAAAAATATAGGGGAATTGAGGGTAAAAACAACCATAACTCCATTTTCTTAAGCGTGCGGTGGCTCAAACAGCCTTCATTCGATTTCTTAGAAAAAATTACACACGATAGGTCTGTTTTCGTTCAAAACTCCCTAGTTCATATCAGTGTTTTCCTGGATTGTTTACAAAATATAGAGGAATAAGGGGTAAAAAAGGCACTCTATCTGCGTTCGTTAGCTGGTGCGGCTTTTGAAACTATGTCCAATCGATTGTTCGGAAATTTTCACATAAGTGAATTATACTTTCAAAGATTTGGTGCATGAAGGACGAAAGATATTGAATTTTTCGGTTTGTACACTTTTTTCCCCATTGTGCGCTGGATATGAAACCGAACACTAAACCCAAATTCACTCTTAAAATACACATGATTTTTCACTTTAAAACAAGGATCCAGTGATTTTCTTCCATTTAAGTGTGACATATACATTTCACTTGGCAGTCACTTAAATTTCAAGTGAATTCATCCACATTCACTTCAGTCGTCACTTGAATTTGAAGTGAGAAAAAATATTCACTTCCCCATCACTTGAATTTCAATTGAATGTCGGGTTGTAATTGTGTTTATTTTCAGAGTTCAAAATGGCAAATTCTAAAGAGCAGCGGTTAAAGCTTATGTTGGATTTGGATTTTCCCAATTCTTTACTTGGCGATTTTGGCGGTAGTTTATGTTAACCGTGATGTAAGAAAAAGTTATTTAAAAGTGTTATCATGTTTCAGCTTGTGGGTTGGACTGGACAGATTTTCTGGTTTGCAGCAGGAAGATTTAGAAGTCACACTATCCGCAGTAACCGACCGGCCTTGGGATTACGATGGAATTTTCCAATCAATAAATTTATGGCGAAAGCGTAATGTAAGTATTTGAAATCGAAGTGGTGTTCTATGAATGTTCTTTTATTTAAAAACGCGAGAGATAATTAACTTGAAACTTACTTAGAAATTCAGATAAATTTCACTCGAACGTCATAGTGTAATTCACTTGACCGGTGTGAATTCACTTGACCCATCACTTAAAATTCAAATGAAATTACGTAAGGCGAGAATTTACTACAGATGTCACTTACTTTTTAAGTGAAAATTATTTTGCGTGAAATTTAAATAGTAGGGGAGAGTGGGGATACTTGATCCCCTTTTCTTATTTTCACCATATCATTTTGGAAAAATTTAGCAACTCGCCGTCTTTGACATTTTCTGACAGCTTGTAACTTCAAGTTTCTATGCTCCAAAAACTAGAACGATACTTGAACCCGTTGATGAACTAGAAGCATTTTCGTGGGAGTAAAAAAATTGCGATTTTTCTGAAGTTAGGGGAGACTTGATCCCCTATTGAAGGAGCCTTGATCTTTTATTCAGGAAGCCCTAATCCTTGTATAAAAATCAAACAAAACCCCAAGATAGAATGTTAATTGACTATTTTGGTCATGTTTGTTCTCATTTCACAATTTGTAGCAGACATAAGAAGAAAATTCTAAACTATGTCTCAACGCTAATAACATTGCATACTTAAAGGCGCTATTTTTTATAATTGAAAGAAAATTAATTATTTTTGCTCTCTTCTTCAGACAATTGTTTGATGAATATTAGTTTTTGAATAAGTATTAGTAATTTCGTAATCAGCAATCATAACGTTCAATTCAGAAGAAGAATATGCCGTTTGGAAGGGGGATCAATTGTACCCAACTCTAGGGGATCAATTATACCCATAATCAACATTTTAGAAAACTTTTTCTGAAAAAAGTTGAGAGTTTTCCATTACTTTGAAAATATGGCATTATGAAGTTCATTTTACGCTCGAACGATTGATACATTGGAACAAATATTTTTTTCATAATTTTCCCATGTAAGGAACATTTAAAAGTGATGAAAAAAGATCTTCCAGATACATTTTGTGAAATTTTTTAAACAAAGTTCAATTACTCAAACAATTATTTTGTTAAGATTTTTTAAACTACAAGCATTGTTATTTTGCTCATTTTGGCACATTTTTCTAGAACATTTGATCTTTGTAAGACATTCCAGTTTCGAGATATAGCTAAGGAATCAAGTATCCCCAGGGATCAAGTATCCTCATTCTCCCCTATGGTTTAATTATTACTTATACCACAGAGAACTTATACATCATTTTCCAAAAAAAAATTTTTTCAAGTTCCAACTACTTTCGTTTTTACTTTTCAGCTGACAATGTTTGGCTCTGACCTTCGAATGAACGTTTGGTTACTCTCATTTGAATAAGCTAAGAGCAGACTCAAAACTCCGTACTGTCGATTTCAAGCGAGTCAAATGTCATCCCCGTTTCTACGGTATTTCAATTAACAAATAAACAAAGGGTTTAAGAGGCAATAAAATAAAAATTTTATTAAAAATTGAAAAATTGATAAGTGAATTAAATTACGGTAATTTTTAACTTTTTTATTAGAAAAATATTTTTGATAATTAAAAGATGGTTTGAAGAACTTTTTGGCTGAATGAAACTACGATTTCAAAGATAGTTGATGAACTGCTATTTTAAAAGGAATTTATAGATTATCTTAAAAATCGGCTTTTATTTTTGTTTAAATTTGAGTTACTTTTTAACATTTCCCCTTAACAATTGACATTAAACTTTTAGTTCCTCTACATCGGACATGTCCCATAGGAACGTGTTGCCGTTGTTGCTTATGGCGCAAGTGAGGAAACAGAAATTAATCCATGCGAGCGAACGCGCGCGCGACTTCTGAAGTTTGATCTTGTTTGCGCTTCAACCTTCCGACTGCACCGTCGCGACGTTCGGCTCGATGGACCAACGAGTGATGTCGATGGCGGCTCGCGCGACTCTTATCGAGCGCGAAAAATCACACGAATTCACGACTTTTGTTTTGCGAACATGCGCTCTCGCCAAAAGTCAGGAAGGAAGCAAACGATTTTACACTTTGGCTTCCCCCGGCTTTGGTACTATTTTTACATGCATGTGAGTATGTGAGGGGGACAATTTTTAAGCCTCACCTGGAACTCGAGAGGTTGGACACTTTTGTCGTCATGTTTGACACCGCCATTAAGGTGTGTTTGACAGCTGCTAATGTGTTGTCGTTGCGGAGTTTGTTTGGTCTTTTTCACGCTGGTGCATGCAAATTGAAAAGTGAATGTTGGTTTTGGTGGCTTGGTTAATTTCTAAATTAATTCAACCTGCAATGATTGGACGCCGAATTATTTTGCCATCGCTATATCCAACTTAGATCTTTGTACTTGATCGCACAAAAAAGGTATCCAATTGCGAAGATTTAAAGTAAATTTTAGGGAAAAAATATATCCTCAGTTTCCCATCTATCATCAGCCCCACGATTACGAGCATAAACGCATATCGTCGAATCTAAATCAACGCAAATGTCGAATTCCCCACTTGGAACATTCCCAAAGGGACCACCCATAGTTGGTTGAGATATCCATATCTAGACAAACGTTGGCTCTAAGCCTCAGCTACCTTATGTCAACGGCACTGACATAATCTCACCAGAAGCCACCAGCTACTCGTTTTCACTTTCATCGATCATCCAGTCAATCATCCGGTGGAACCGAATCAGATGGATGCCTCGATATGCGTAAGTGTCCCAGCCTGCCTGAATGATCCATACATTTTGAACGCTTTTTTTGCTTTATTATTTCGGAAGGCTCCGGGGGTTGCAAAACGTCGTAATAAAGCGAACTTGGACCCGTAGCCGTACCTTGGAGCTGCGGAGACGATGACGCATTCAGATTGTGTACCGAAACAGCCCCGGAGGGCAGGAAGCGCAATGAACTCTCAAACTCGGAGGTACAGACTGCAGTATTTGGAAGTTACCGTATGGTAATGTACCTGTTTCTGGAAAACCGCATTTCACTTAACTTGCCAATGCGCCTTGGGAAGTCCCCAAGGAATTTTCTCCTTCATAGAAATCAGTTTAACAGCGTAGACAGATATTTAGCCTTCCAAGCGTTTTCGTAGGGGGAAAGCGCAAATTTTTTTTTGTTTTATCCTTTTGACTTTAAAAAAATATTAAAAATTATAAAAAATCTTGAAGTGTTAACACACGATGTGTTTCATGGAAGGACTTAAAAAACAGTAGCTCTAATTTCTTCAGTTTAGCAAAATAAAGCTTTTAACAAGTCATTTGAACTAAAATTTAAAATATTTGGTCGGTGACCCTCCATTCAATTTTTTTTAAATATATTGTTCCAATTTCCTTTTTTTCAATTTCTTAACTAAAACTTTTCTTAAAAGCTTTTTTCTCAATTTTCAAAATTCAATAACGTTTGTTATCTGCATTTATTCACTGATTTATTATTTAAAACAAAAAGGCATAATAACTGGTATGCTTTTAAGCACAAAAAACAAACAAAATTTTAAGAAAAAGCTTGACGTATGGCTCAATTTGTTCAATTAACTTCTGAAAGTATATAGTAGATAATTTTCATGAGGATTTTTATTGGTTAGAAACGAAAATTTCAAGACTATTTAATAAAATTAAAAGAAAGAAATTATAATCTTTCACTATTATAAATTTTTGTAGACTTAAGCAGTTGTTCTTCGTATTTTGATGACAATTCTAGAACTTTTAGTTTAACCCAAGTCAAGCCAAAATCGAAATGTAAAGTTTCATGTGCTTGCTCACTAAGCCTCCCTAAACTGTGCTCCGTTTCTTAACAAAATTCCATAACGTGAAATTTCAAAATATGGAATTTTCATGAACTTGGCAGGTCAGCTTCTATCCAAGCGAATGAAAACTACACCAAAGGATTTCGGATACAGTTAAAAAATTGTTTCGATGGTTTTTCAATTGCTCCTTTTTGCTGCCAGTCATTCGCATATTTTTTTATCAATCCAAATGTTCTTGTGGGACCAGCCTTCTTCTCTGCCAAATGAGGTTTTGCAGCTTAACAATAAGGACAGGGATAACTCGAGCTGTGACGCATGATTCCTAACAGAATGTTTATCATTTTCGGGTCTGCAGCCACTACTGCCTCAAAATTATCCAAGTGAAGAAGCTCAGACCACAAAACACTTACGTTGAAATGGGTTTCTGGAACCCCACAAAAAACAGCCAAAATAAACATGCGTTTTACTCCAGATTCTTTGAATCGTGAATTGGATTCTCTTCTATCGCTTATAATTGAAGGACTGACCTTCAAGGAACCTCCTCCACTATCGATTCCGATTTTGTAAAAGACCTTGTTCTCGGAAAGATGTCTTTCTTGTTTCACCGCGTTGACAAACCCTCTGGCATCCTTGCAATAAACAACGAATTTTTGAACTTTATTCAACGCACCAAGTTCTAAATTCATTTTACATGAGGTGAAAAACGTGGCTAGCTTTTGGTTGGATTCTGTTAATCCTGCAGTAACGTGAGAAGCTACGCAGCATCGAGCTAAATTTCGAGGTACCTTTTGTACTTAAATTAATTTCGCGTTTTATAAAAAAAAAGATCATCTACCGAAATTTTCCGAGGAATATTTGAATTCATATTTGCCCAGAACGAGGGTTTTCCGTGCAAATTTTTCAAAGCTACAGGATTGTTGTTATCAGCGGATTTGTCTCTGTGGTAGATAGATAAAATTTCGTCTCCACTGGTATAAGTCTGCCCATGGACAATGCCTAAAACATTCTGGTGGCGAGTGGTTTTCGTACACCAATAAGTTTCACCTGGCCCTGTTATGTAGAAAATTGTGTAGAAAAGTTAGTTACATAGAAAAGTAGATTTTTAATAAATGTACATTAGATTGCTATATCAACTAATCACTTACGTATCTCTGAAAAAACACGTTGAACAAAGCTTGAAAACACTGAGAGTTGATGAATGATTTGTTGTTTTTAGAGGTCTACCTTTTTTCAGTTTTGTTTGATCTGGTCAGAAAGTAATGCGCGCAGCTTCGCAAATTTCGCAATTACAGATTTTTGAAGCTGTTTTGAAATGTATAAGCATTAAAATAATTAAAAAAAATCGATTGTATATACCTCTTGTCACTGGTCGCAGATTTTTCACATACTGGTGTATATTTTCTGCTGTTTTGTTTTTGTATAGAGAAAAAGAACACTCACTACAAATTCTGGAGGGATAGTACCATATTTTTTCTTCCAGGTCCGTGATATAAGTGGATTTCGATATTTCGAACAGTTTTGGCGAAATGGAAGAAAGACCTCGGTTTTTTAGGCACAATATACACACTCTATTTTTGTTTTCTTCGAGGGACCTCAGATTATTTAACACGTGGTCAACCAATAACTTCCGATTGCAAACAAACTAAAAACTGAGTGGAGATGTTTCTTAGGTAGTATTCGTGTGATATATTATTTGTATTACTGGAAGCTACAGTAGTGACATCTACTAGTTTTATTAGGTAATGAAAAGTTTCAAATAACAAAGAACGGATTGAAAAGTCAATTTAATGGCTTTCTTTCACTATTTCGTTTTGCTTCTTAGCTTTGGTTGAATGAAATTTGGTTACATAACGTCTTAAAATATTGAAAAAAAAACTACAATTTTTGAAACGAACCTAATGTATGAAGACCCACCGACCAAATATTTTCATTTTGGGTGAAATTTGTTCAGAAAAAGCTAAACTTTACTGAATTTTACAAGAATAAGCGTTACTGTTTTTTTTTTCTTAAACACTTCTCAAAAAAGCACCGTGAACAACAACCGTGTCGGCCATTTTTTCTACCAATTGCCATATCAGATGACGATTAGATTGAATTGAAACCGTTTTCCAATTTAAGTTTTATTTTTGCCCAATATGTTTCGATGAAACGAAGCTGTGGGCAGTTTGGTGGATTAAAACTTTACATAAAAACATCAAAATTGTTCTTCTATTGCCATTACCATTTATCCCAGATGTAGTGGCAAATTTTATTTTTAGGAATTATATCTTCAACGTTCGCTTATAATCAGATAAAAGTGTATAGATCACGTTGGCCATGCTTTACTGTCATTTTTTTGTAAATTTGTAGAAATGCCATCGAACGAAAAAGAGCGTCGTGAATAAATCCTGCGCACTCATTTCGAGAATCTGGAGTTGTCACATCGGGACATCGGTAAGATGCTGGGAATCGTCCAATCCACGATCAGCAGAGTACTCAAACGATACTTCGATAACCTAACCATCGACCGGAAGGTGAAGAACGGCAAAAATGAATGATCTGTCAGTGAAAATGATCACAAGGGCGTAGTTAAGCAGTTAAGGCGTGATCCGAGAAGTTCGGTCCGGCATGTCGCCAAAAAGCTGAATTTGTCAAGTTCGTTCGTCCAGCGGGAGGGCCAGCGTACATACAAGGTTCAGAAGATACTTAACCGCGACGAAAGGCAAAACATGGTGGAGAAGTCGCGAGCCCGGAAGCAGTACACCGAAATGCTGACGAAGCCGCATTGCCTGGTAATGGACGACGAAACCTACGTCAAAGCGGACTTTCGTCAGCTGCCGGGCCTGCTGTGCTTCACCGCAGAGGACAAATTCAGCGTTCCGGAGGAGATTCGCAAGCAGAAACTACCCAAGTAACAATTTTAGCTTTATTATGGTCAGCAAAATTTCGTTTGGGCTATCGCATTAATCTTCATAAAATGCTAAAGCGCATACTATAACATCACCTGGACTCTTATAAAGCCAAAATCAGGCTATTTGGCCCTACCCTAGAAACGTCATCAAGACATATTATTGTTGGTCATCAATGTTGGTCACCAAAGCTTTTAAAAAGCTATTATTTAACATGTTAGAAATTTTGTTTTTTTCGGTTCTGTGAGTTCTCGGGTTTTTTTTTTATTTTTTCCAGCAACCATAATGGTTGATGAATGATGATTGCATTATTCAGATATGATCTGGTAAAATTAATAGCTAAAAAACCAATGTTTTAACCATATAATGAGCGTCTTTTCTACTGCCAGTCAAAATTTTAGGTAAAATGTATATGGAATAGTATCTTAAAATAAATGCTCCTCGTCAAATCTGATGGTCAATCATGATGGAATTGATGGAGAAAAGGCCTGAAAAAATATTTTCCAATGCTTGCATTGTGAATCCATCAACATGGCGTCATTTTGTGCCCTTTGATTTTGAAATCAACATAGCGTGAGTCAATTCATAGTTTTATTATGGTTTAATGATGACCCCAAAAAAAGCTACGATTTGACGTTTCTCTCGCAAGCCAACCAATTACACGCTAAGGTTGAGTTCCTCATTTCTGAGGTGTTAATCATTAGTACAGTAAATGAGGACAGACTTTTTGAATGAAAAAGGATTGGTTTTGAATGACCCGTGGAATAAATCACGAGTTGAAGTCAAATTTCGTTGTCTGACGCCATCTTGAAATCCAAGATGGCGGCTTCCGCTGAACTTTAAAATGGTGTAAATGACTTGAAATCGCATGAAACCCCAACAAAATGGGTATCGGATGAAAGGACTAAACGAGTAGAAGTTGAATTTCGCTATCAGACGCCATCTTGAAATTCAAGATGGCGGCATCCGCTCAACTTTTGACGAAAAGTCGCATTAAACCACCACTATACGGGTATTGAATGAAAAGGCTAAGCTAGAAGATGTCGATTTTTTCTTTCCGACGCCATCTTGGAATCCAAGATGGCAGCTTCCACTGAATTTAAAATGCCGTTTATCAATGAAAATCTCTTCAACACAACTTTTTTTCACGTAATACTACATTAAAACTACTATTTTAAGACAATTTAGATCATTTTAAATCACTTTTATTATTTTTTCATTATGTTTCTAATGCATTAAGAACTTTTCTTGTTTTGTTTATAGTTTTGGATTTTTTTTCCATTTATGTAATTCCATTATTCTCATCATGCTATTATTTCTAAATTGTATTGGTCTTATTCTGGCGAAAACTATAAGGTTATGTTGTTTCTGTTAACCGTCTGATTTAGGCACATGTGCCAAATTCGATGTTGCCAAAATCGAATGTTGCCAAAAACGAACGGGGTCTGTATTGTGGTGGTTTTTGTGGGATTTTTAGTCACTTACAGATTTTCAGAGAAACGCGAAAAGAGATATTTGACTTCTATCGTTTATCCTTAGCACCCAATACAATATATTTGGGAGTTTCATACTATTTTCATTCATTTACAGTATTTTTAAGTTCAGCTGAAGCCACCATCCTGGATTTCAAGATAGCGTCAGAATGCAAAAATAAACTTTGACAATTGACAAATACCCATATTTTGAAGGTTTCATGCGATATTCAATGATTTAGAGCATTTTTAAAGTTTATAGAAAGCTGCCATCTTGGATTTCAAGATGGCGTAAGATAGCAATATTCGACTTCTACTCGTTAAGCCCTTTCACCCACTACCAATTTGGGTTTGATGTCATTTTAAGTCATTCTTGATTTCTTTCAACGTATACCCCTATAATATAGGTTTTATGCGATTTTCAGTCATTTACAATATTTTCAAGTTGAGTGGTAGCCGCCATCTTGGATTTAAGATGGCGACGGGCAACGAAATTTGACTTCTACTCGTTTATTATTTTCACCTAATAACCATATTGTGAAGGTTTCACGATATTTTCAGTAATTTACAGCTTTGAAAATAAAAGCGGAAGCCGCCATTTAATTAATGATGGCGTCAAGAAACAATTTTTTTCCTACTATTTGGGCCCTTTCACTCAATACTCATATAGTAAAGCTATTCATACCACTTTCGGTGATTTCAAGTTTTCAAAGATGTATTTTTTTTATTTTAACTCAAAACCAACACGCATAACTTACCAAAAATGTCTAAAAATGGGAGTTCCAATTCAAATATGTGCTATCTAATCTGAGCGTGTCCTGTTTTGACATCTTGATCGAGAACTGTCACTAAGTTTTATGGCGGTTTAATAATCATGCACTGAGTGCTATTATAGAACATGCAAAAGAAAGCTTGGAGCAAACTTCTAAGTTTGTGTTTTATTATAGTTTAAAAAGAGCATTCATAACTCTTACAAAATAACTAAAACAGTATGTTTAATAAAAGTTTTATTAGCGTTTTCAAAACCATCTGAAAACATATGGTCGAGAAAAAATATTAGCATTTTGCATGACCATAATAAAACCGTCATAAAACTAGCTGCACAAAAAATGCCATAATTAAACCATAATAAAACTTCCTAATGCTAGTTGGCATAATCTGTGTTACTTGGGTATCCAAGTTTGCCAAAAAGTACATGGTGTGGCAAGCGATCTGCTCTTGCGGAAAGCGGAGCGCCCTCTTCGTGCCGACCGGCACGGTAGGTTTACCTTAAGGAGTCCCTACAGAAGCGCTTACTACCACTATTGAAGCAGCACGAGGGCTCGACCATCTTCTGGCCGAATCTCGCTGTGTGCCACTATTCGTAAGACGTGTTGAAGTGGTACGAATCCTACGGTCACCATCGTGCTAAAGGAAATGAACCCGCCCAACGCGCCGGAGCTTTGCCCAATAGAGAAATATTGGGCGATTATGAAGCAGGCCCTCCGGAAGAACCCAAAAGTTGTCAAATCGGACTTCAAGAGAAAATGGATTCATGGAACTTCAACCTGACGTGGTACAGAACCTTATGGAGGGGGTAAAGAGGAAGGTGCGAGCATACGGGCTTGGGCTCGAAGTATGAAAAAAGAAAATGTCAAAAGTTGTTTAATAGTTTTTATTTTACTGTCTAAAATTTTCAAATGGATCGGTCTACTGGGCGAATCTCTACAGCGTTTTTCCGTGATGCATTTTAAGTGAAACACCCTTTAGCAAAAGCTCAACAAGCTCCTTTTTGTTTAGAGAGTCGTATATGTCCTGGATCAACCAGGACAGGAATAGATAAAACCATATGTTTTTGTAAAAGCTTCAAACCGTTGAACTATCAATTTTTCAATCAATTTTTCAAGGACAGCTAAACATGAAATCGATCGGCGAATGTTAACAAGCTGTAGTTTTACTTCTTCTAGTTCTTGTTCGAGTTCTAGTTCCAGTGGTAATTCTAAAGTTTTAATTCAATTTCTAGTTCTAGTTCAATTTCTAATTCTATTTGAACTTCTTGTAGTTCTAGATCTAATTTCAATTCGAGTCTCTAAGCACTAAGCAGGCATTTTCACATATCGTACCATTCTTGAGTACAAAAATTTAGTGCTTCATACTGGTTTTGAAGCAATTAGCAAAAAAAATTAAAGCAAAAAATTTCATTAGGAAATATCACGTATGTGTTACGAAACTTCAACAAAGATTTCTAGAGTAAGTTTTGATAAGGTCGTTTGAACCCATATAAACAAAATTGAGTTATGATTTTTAATTTATTGAGTTATTGGTGGCAAAAGATCGATAAACACGTGTTTCATATTAGGTAAAAACTTGGATTAGTTCATATTTAAAAGATTCCTATTTGTCTGTCTGTCTATTTGTTCCCTATAGACTACTGAATTGATTTACGGGAAACTGGGCAGGTGGAGGCTTCTGAAGCCGAGGAAGGTTCCTATAATAATTTGGAACCACTCCTTCTCACTAGAAGGAGGGAAGGGGTCTCTCAAATAAATGTAACAAGTCTTCATAACTCAAAAACTGATCATACAAATGAAACCAAATATGGCATGTTAGTGTATTTCGGTTCAAGGAATGTTTCTATGATGGTTTGGTATCCCTCCCTTCTTCCAATGGGAAAATAGTAGGCAGGGAGGGTTATCCCATAAAATTTTTCGCACAATTCTAGAAATAATCAAGCAAACAGAACCAAATTTGGCATCCGAGGGGGTATATGGGTCGCAATAATATTTTTGAAGATAGAAAATGAAGAGGGGCCTCCCATACAACTATTTGCAAAATTCGATAACTAATCAAGCAAATGGAACCAAATTTGACATGGGTGGTTATTTGGGTACGAGAAATGTGTGTGATTATTTGGGATTTCATTCTTACCTATTGGGGAGATATAAAGAGGAGGAGGAAGTCTTCCATAAAACTTATTGCATTATTCGATAACTTATCATGCAAATGAATTCACATTTCACATTTCTCAGAAAAAAAAAGATTCTGTATAGCGCATATCACCCTCGGGGACCTAGAAAATGGCCCCAAAATCCAAACGTTAGTCCTCCTTTCTATGCTCTATTTTGAGGTGCTTGGAAAACTGCCTCATGAAGTTTTCTTCAAATTACCTACCAATATTTATGGCCATATTATAGTTAAACTCTAGTACTTGAAGCAAGTTAGAATGGATTTTCAGTTTGAGACTCATGAAATGATGTTTTAACCCTTTAGGGACCGCGAAGAAATCTGAGCCCAAACACCGAAATTCGGAAATCTATATCTTAGAAACCACTGGACCAAATTGTATAAATTTCATAACTCTGAGTCACCAAAAATATTATGTTCAATTTTATTACAGTTTAGTTATAATTCTAGTTGTGTTACACCCGCGGCCAGCAAAAAACGAGATATGTATCTCGTATTTTATCCCCAATGTGTTAAGATAATATATACCAACATGCAAGACGACGTGTGCGCCATATATGGAATGCCAAAGGTCGAAAGTTCATGAATATTCAAAAAACCAAATTTAAGCCTGAATCGAACTACACTAGTCTCTTTCTGGTCTATTTTTAAATCGCTTACCAAATTTCCAGGTATTTCTGAGCCTGAGCAGTATTTCAAGTACTTGAATTGAAAATAGGTTACAAAACTGTGATTTTCTCGAAACACGTCAGGTGGCTCATACGACCAAATCAGAACATTTGCTTGAAATTCGCTAAACAGTAGGGGAGAGTGGGGATACTTGATCCCCTTTTCTTATTTTCACCATATCTTTTTGGAAAAATTTAGCAACTCGCACTCTTTCACATTTTCTGACAGCGTGTAACTGCAAGTTTCTATGCTCCTAAAATTAGAACGATACTTGAACCCGTAGATGAACTAGAAGCATTTTCGTGGGAGTGAAAAAATTACGATATTTTTGAAGTTAGGGGAGACTTGATCCTTTATTCAGGAAGCCCTAATCCATGGAAAAAAACAAACAAAACCCCAAGATAGAATGTTAATTGACTATTTTGGTCATGTTTGTTCGCATTTCACAATCTATAATTGTCAGAAAAAAAAGTCTATAGCTTATTTTCAACCCTTATGACATTGCATACTTACGGGCGCAATTTTTTATAAACAAGAGAAAATCAATTATTTTAGCCCTTTTCTTTACATAATTGATAAATGAATATTAGCTATTGGATAAATATAAGTAATCTCGTAATCAGCAATAACCACGATCAATTGAGAAGAAGAATATACCGGGATCATTTGTACCCATATATTAGGGATCAATTGTACCCAAAATCAACGTTTTATAAAACTTTTTTTGAAAAAAGTTGGGAGTTTTCCATCGCTTTGAAAATATTGTATTTTGAAGTTCATTTTACACTCGAAAGATTGATGTATTGGAATAAATATTTTTGTTTTAATATTTCCATGTTAGGAACATTTTAAAATTATGAAAAAAGATCTTCAAGTCACATTTTGTGAAATTTTTCAAACAAAGTTCAATAACCCAAAAAATTATTTTGTTAAAATTTTTTGAGCTTCAACCATTGCTGATTTGTTCCATTCGGCACATTTTTCTAGAACATTTGATCTTTGTACGACATTCCAGTTTGGAGATATAGCTAAGGAATCAAGTATCCCCAGGGATCAAGTATCCTCATTCTCCCCTAATAAAACCCCTTCAAAAATGACTCGGTTTTTGATATTTTGTTTTGTTAACATTTTGACAGTTCTCTAGCTGGCCTGGGAGACATCCGGTAGCTCAACCAAAAAAATCAAATTGATTTAAAACGGCCATTGGGACTTTAACACGTTTGAAGGCTTAGCTTGTACATCTGGGTTTGTTGCTAAACTCATAGAAAGCCCTTGTTGGTATAGTAAAACAAAAGATTGTAAAATGAAGAAAAAACTAAAGAAAATTGTTCAGAACCAAAAAAAAAACTGTTAGGTTCTCAAATAAATAATTAGGTGCTAATGGTGACTAACCCATTATCCGGTCTTTGTAGCGGCGACTTAAATGGATTAAAAAAATCGATTCTGGTTACCGATTGTTGTTATTTTGCACACCTCTGCTCCATTAGTCATCGCAAAACGCATGATGGGTGAGAAAGAGAATGCGGCATACGTAAACTTCAATTATTGCGAAGGTGTCGCTTGCATCCCACTGAAATCTTCCGGGAGAACACCCAAATTGTTGCCCATTTAGTCTACTTAATTTAATCAAGAGTGTGTAAGCCATAAAAATCGGTGAGTTCGGACAATTATTCATTTGGTAGTTTCCGATGGAGATGAAGAGGATGATGCTTCTGGTGGTCGATGCTTCAAGTGGGTGGTCAAGTCTGAACAATCGAAGGTCACCGTTGAACTTATATTAACCCTAGCCATTTTAGGAGGGGCCGAAAAAAAAACAATAAGGAAACAACACCTTTTTACTGAGTTTAAAACCAATTCAGATGGTGGTACAGATGGTTACATCATTCAAGATATGACTTAGGTTTTTATTCTAAAATGCTTAGAATGTATACACAAACACATCTTATTTATAATACAGGAACATTAAAAGCTTGTAAGTTAGCCAGCAGCTTTGGCGTAGTGGTTAGAGTTCAAGTTATCTGAGCCAATTTTCACGAGAGCGAATCCCGATCATGGCATACATAGACCTCTTTCTGTGGGCTGGTAATTTTTAACATCTCATAAAAAACTGAAGTTACATCAAGATCCAATATGTATGTGTTCGTTTTTAACGAAAAAAAATTACTACCTTCAGTCAAATCTCCAAAGTGGCCGGTAGATTAATGAACCTGAATTTTCCCAGAGACTTCCAAAAGTCATCCGAAACCGCACTCTCCGGTGGTCGACATATGATAAGGCCGGCTAACTATCGATTTCATTTGGTCTGTCTCTTTGGCCTGCCTCTTGGCTGCTACCATCTTAGTTGGGTGTTGTTGAGGTAATTGGACTAGTACAACTAGAGGAATGACAATTTCTTTAGCCAAAAAGTGAGCACGAAAAAAAGTAATTCTCCCAGGTGACATGTTGTGGGCACGTGATGTGAGAAATTACAATAAATCTTTGGCTCTAGCTCGAGTGAAATGGATTGCTGGAGCTGATTTTCAGTTTTATGTTTTATGAATCATTTTTTTTATCGTACTTGCTGCTACCTTCAAGGAGACCCGGCCGAGTGACACTCTCCGGAAGAAAGAAAGTGTTGCGACAATTTATGGGTATTGTATTCGATTACCGGGGCAAGTTACGAGACGATGGGATGGCTTCAGCAAACGGGTGCGTCCATTCGTCTTTCTTAAAAGGGGGAAGGAAGGCGGTTCGAGCGCGTAAGATACATATCGCGTGTAAATGCGGCTGTCGCAAAATCACACCCCGAATCGCTCCGAGCGAAATGAATTCATAAATTAAAGCCAAAGTGGTTGTTAGCCGGGTCCAAGATATGCGCATTTACAGATCAACTATAATATATCATTAATCGTGAACGGTGCTCAGGGGAATATAGTGCATCTCGTTCAGAATATTGCTTTTGGAATGAGCTCTCTCCAAGTAATATGGTGCGTTAAACTTCTACATACTTTTTTGATAATTTTTTTTAACACAATCTATGTGTACCTAAAGTCTGCTTCATTTAATATTGAAACAAATTCTTTTGCTCATTGTGGCGCTCCTAGTGGACGGATTTGGAAACTTTTTTCACCCACGTGTCGGGAAATTCATTACCTTACACCATGTATTTATGTCATAACACCAGGGCCGGATTAAGCCATCGGGGGGCCCGGGGCAATTTTTCTATGAGGGCCCCTATAATTCTTTTTTTTTTCAAATGCTATCCCAGAAAAAAAACCTTTTAAAGTGTAAAAAAAACTAGAGATGAGTTCAGTATGCTATCTTCAAATAGCCATGTTGTCTGCGTAGAAAATAGTTTCTGGTACATATCTCCAAATAAAAATTGTTAATCAATCACGTGCAAACATTGCGGAAGAGTTTAGTAATTTATTAGAAATGAAAACTCTAATTTAAGCTGCGAAATGCAAAATTTAATTCTCATTTTTTTAAACCCTTATCACCAACTGAAATTCTCTAATTTAAAAAATGACCGGATATATATTTTAAATGATTTTCATATCATCATTGATCGTTTGGTTTGTGCTTATTTGAGAAACATTTACCTAGTGACAATTAAGAAGTATCATGAAGATTTGAAACATAGAAAAATTTGAAATAAAAAAAAATAAACAAAATAATAAAATCCACTTTCCATAGAGATACAGATATAAGAGTTTAAGAATTCAAAACTTTAAATCACGTTATATTCAGATCCAAAATTCAGTGTCTCAAATCTAAATCATTCGCACGTAATAGTACGTCTCGGTGGTCGAGTGGTTAGCGTGGTGAGACGGTAATCGCTGATCCACTGATATCATGGGTTCGATTCTCATCTCGGTACTGGAAGTTAAATGTTAATCTTAAGTTGTCCACGTCATTTATTCAGTCTGTTAAGCCTAAATCGGCTAAGACGGTGTATGTCTTTTATAATTTCAAATCAAGTTTTGAGAAACAAATTAAATTAAAAAAAGAGATACAAAGATACAATCGGAGCAAAAGCAGAAATTGCACCAAATGTAAATTTCAATTCTATGTATGTCTTTGAAACACAAATAAAAAATCATTTCGTGAGATGTTTTTGAATATGATACTCGTGAGAAATTTTTTTTTATCAAATTGTAATTTTCAATGTGACGAAAGTTTCATTCGATGTCCTCAAAGCCAAAGGGTATTGGTGCAAAAATGGTCTATTTAAAATGAGTATAAAGGTTAAATGTTTAACACACAGAATCACTTATTATTGAAAAAAAATCAGATAAGGAATCCAAATCAGTTTAGTACTTTAAACAAAGATTCTGAATTTTTAAAATTCAGTAAATTATGAAATTGAACTTCAGTAACTGAAGAAACTACACTTCAAAATCCCAATGAATTGAATCTGGAAAAAGATAAGATTAAGATCATAGAAATATTCATATTAAGTAAATCATTCAATGATACTAGCACTTCAGCTATCAGATCGTTTTCATGATAATTTGAGAATAATCATTTGGAAAATGATATGCTGAATTCAGGATATTCAATACAGTAGATGATGAAATCAGTTGAAAATGTTCCAATACCAATTTCAAGTCTAAAACAGAAATTGGGATGGAAATTCAATAAAGAAACCCTGTACTGTCGATTGGTCCAATTTAAGCAACTACAGTCTTTTTTTAATTATTTGCTTTAAAAAATAGGGAGGGAAAAGGTTTTAGAATTTATAAACCAATGAAAATTTCAATAATAATGATTGAAAGGTGAAAAGTTATTATAATACGTGGTATTAACTCGGATACTGCACTGATAAAATTCTGAAATGTTTATCATTAAGCGAAATAAGCTGCTATTTTAGTGCAGTAAACCATAACTTGGAAACTTAACATAACAACAAAAATTAATGTTGCGCAAGACGTTTAAATTTCATCAAAATGAGGAGATTTTTTATCTTCATTTAACCTGTTCTGTACAGAACATCGTAACTGATATGTTTCGATAAAAAATGAAAATTTGAGGTAATTTGCCTCATGTTCTTCTTAGTTTTTTTTAGAATTCGGTTTTGTCCAGAAGATTTTGATATTCTCAGGTCGCAAAATATGGGAAAGCTCCTTCACTGCTTACTCTAGGGGGGGCCCTAAACTTTTTTTAGATTAAAACTAATCTATGTATATATTATTTGACGGGTGCCCTATAGTTTTTATATTTCAAGTTTTCATTCCGATTTTATAGTTTTGATATCTTTCCATGGATTTGTAGTAGTATGATTAAAGTAATTTTAAAACTCGGGGGGCCCCCATGAGCCGGGGGGCCCGGGGCAATTGCCCCTTTTGCCCCCCCTTTAATCCAGCCTTGCATAACACCAAACGATAGCTTTTTGTAAACAACCGCCATGGAAGCCGAACGGAGAGATCAAATTGTGCACAGTTTTCTTACGAGTACGAGTACGAGAATTTTCTTCGAAACAGCAATGAATAATTTTTTTTAAATTTTTTTTATGAAAGAGTAAAGAAAATGCTACATTTGTATGAAAAACAAATTATGAATTCGTTAATAAATGACTGAACTACACGCAATTGTTTGTGTTCCAATATTAAATGAAGCAGACTTTACATCCGTCGAACTTGGTCAGCACTTGGTCGTACAGCTTTCGAGCACGGATTCTGGCCACATTGTTCTGCTTCAGCGTCCGATTTGGCTGTTTGCTGGCTCGGAATGACTTTATTCCTTCCTGAACCTGAATTGGCCAAATCGCGGTCTGAAAGATTGGGATTCCTCTTGACGGCCTTGATGACTTTCCCACGCAGTTTCCGGTCGACAGTTCCACTCCGACGCTTCGAATGCGGCTTCCGAGCCATCGTCAATGTTTCCTTGTACTGCTTGATAACACGCCATACGGTATTTCTGGGCATTTTAAGCTGTTTAGCTAGCTTCGATGCCGACAACAATGGATTTTCAAGAAAACTGTGCACAATTTGATCTCTCCGTTCGGCTTCCATGGCGGTTGTTTACAAAATGCTATCGTTTGGTGTTATGACATAAATACATGGTGAAAGGTAATGAATTTCCCGACACGTGGGTGAAAAAAGTTTCCAAATCCGTCCACTAGGAGCGCCACAATGAGCAAAAGAATTTGTTCCAATATTAAATGAAGCAGACTTTACTGTTATCAAGCAAGAAGTTGTCATAATTGTTTTTTTTTTTCATTTTTAACTTACCTCTGATCCACGTGACACACCAGCCCCGTCCAAAAGTTCCTGCCCAGAATCACCATTTTCACTCAACTTTAACCCACTAGAAGTCCCCTGGCCAGATTGTTCCTTAAGTCGTGCCGCAGCAAGGGACGAGTACGGTTCTCGATTATCTTCCGATCGAAATTCACAAACCGTATCATCCAAATACCAATTGGCCGTTGGAACTGAAATAGCTTCACCTTGCTGCAGTTGGTCCGATACCGTGACTTGATGCTGGTGCTGAACAACCGCCTCATGGTGGGTAATCGGACAAGTGTCCTCGGCCGGCTGTTGGCCGCCGATCAGAGCTTCCTTGCATCGTTTCAGATAGTTTTTCATTTTGGATCTGGACTTCCTCAAATCTCCACGGCCCAATGTTCCAGAATCGGTGTACGGGAGTCGATGGGATTTGTCACTTTCACTGACCACCACTAGAATGTCGTCCAATCCTCCGTCGCAGCTGAAGGAACTAGCTTCCGATTGGATAGCGATGGAATCTTCTTCGCCCGATCGGGATGAAAGTGCCACCGATGAAACCGCCGAAATACTCGAGGATATGTGCCCGTGATGAGCTTTCCACGCGTTATCGTCGAAGGATTTGGCTCGACGAGTCGTTGGAGGGACCTGGAATGAGATATGAATATATATTATGTCATACTCATACATAAACATTATCATATCGTAAAAATAAAAAAAAAAACATAACGCAAGTGCTATTAAAAGAATAGTTAAAAAAATAACAGCAGATCTGTAACTGGATTTATTCACAAGAGGTGTACATAACGCCAAATACCGTGAATTCAGTAGAATTATTCAACCAAGTAGGCTCAAACCACATATTAGAGTAAAAAATTGTACTTTTATTGCTCGTTTTTTTTTGTAATTTTCTATGAGAATCAAAAACTGTCTCAAGATGTGAGAAACTATGCCATCATCATGTTGTTATCATTCAATGATAACTTTATTGCATTATATTATCTTAAAAATAAGTGTTGTGGTATACAAATTGATGCATCTCACTTTGTTGTTGCATGATGCCCCGTTTGACGGTATTGCATTATTTGTACTTTTTCTATTATAAAAGAAGGATATAATAACTAACGCAAAATAAACACAGAAAAACACAGGCCGAAGAAGTCGTGTAGACTATGACATATGAAAGGCATAACGTGAAACGCGCATATCATAAGAAAAGGGCTGGTGTTCGTCATTGAGCCATAACGACGATCCTTCAACAACCGAGGCTTCCATACTCGGACCTCTGCTCTGGACTGACATGTATAATAAGAAGTTATGATCACCGTTTAAACATTAAAAAGATTGCGCAAACAGCCGCAAACTTTTCCACATTGTAGCTTTTCATTTCCCGAACACCACGCAGCGACTCTTGCTAGATCTTCGTTGACCAGTCTGAACATAATCAGCATATAGTTGGATAGAACAATGTTTCAATACAAGAGTTTAGTCATTTATGTAATATATAAAAAGAAGCGGCCCAGAAATGGAACCTTGCGGAATGCCAGAGGTTACAAGAGTACTCCGTGAGTATAACTCTTTCCAAAAAACTGTTTGCATTCTATTGAATAAGTATGATTCAATCAACTAAACAGCAGTGTTCGAGAAATGAAATTGTTTGACAAGTGTGGGATATACGTGTGATACGGAAACGTAACAAATCGTGTTATATTGTTGAGCATTTCTAACTTTATAAACTGGCAACACAATTTGCCAGCATTCATACGAATCGCGTGTTCCCTCTCCCTCACTCTCGTCTTACATCGAACTTCCATTCTGTCGTCTATCGTTTAGCTCAACGGACGTGCCTTTTTCCCGCAATCCCGCTCCAGGTAAGATACCGTTCGAATCAGGGAACATCCGGTTGTCTCGTTGTTTCCAGATTATAGCCCGGACCGGTCCCACATTCTGGCGACCGTGACAGGACCGGGAATCTTATTGGTGATTCCCAATAGTAAAAAAAGTAAGTGTGGGACGCCGCCAATAATATGTTTTCAAAATGGCGGTCGGCAAAGAAAGGAAACAAGAGGCAAAATGATGAGACAACCGGATGGATATCAGACTTTCATCAAGTTGATAGTTTTGCCAAATCGGCGGATACCGACTTAGGCTCAGAATATCCGGCGGATACCGGGATAAAAATTTCACAGTTCGGCGGATACCGGCTGTGCACCGATAACCGGCGGATACCGGTATAGAAATTGCCACAGTTCGGCTGATACCGACTGTGATCGAAAACCGGCGGATACCGGTATAGAAATCCCCATAGCTCGGCTGATACCGGCTATGGACCGAAATCCGGCGGATACCGGTATAGAAATTGCCACAGTTCGGCTGATACCGACTGTGATTGAAAACCGGCGGATACCGGTATATAAGTCCCCATAGCTCGGCTGATACCGGCTATGGACCGAAATCCGGCGGATACCGGTATAGAAATTGCCACAGTTCGGCTGATACCGACTGTGATCGAAAACCGGCGGATACCGGTATAGAAATCCCCATAGCTCGGCTGATACCGGCTATGGACCGAAATCCGGCGGATACCGGTATAGAAATTGCCACAGTTCGGCTGATACCGACTGTGATTGAAAACCGGCGGATACCGGTATATAAGTCCCCATAGCTCGGCTGATACCGGCTATGGATCGAAAACCGGCGGATACCGGTAAAGAAATTACCACAGATCGGCGGATACCGATTGTGCATCAGAATCCGGCAGTCATGGGAAAAAAAGACACCATCTCTGCATGCAAAAATAATTTGATGAACTATTTAAAAGTGTTCGTGAATACCTGGAATTGACAATTACCTAAACATCTTGCTGTTTAGTTTATTTCCAGATAGAAATCCAAAATGCCGAAGCCTGGACGATTCGTTCGTATTAACTGGAACGACAGTGATGATAGTAGCTACGACTCCGAAGTTGAATCGACCGACAGTCTCGGATGTTCGAATTCACCGTAAGTTATTGAAAAACTTTAAACTGACAACTTAATTGAAATTGACATCATATTTTAGAAACATGGAACCGACAAACCTAGCACCATCAACGGATTCGACCCAGAAGTGCTCTCAAGAAAAAACGCCTTTGGTTGAGCCTGTGGTTGAGCGCTCGCAGGTTGGCGGTACCAGTACTTCAAGTAAAGGGGCTCCTTCCGGTAACAGAATGGAACAAATAGAAATGTTCAGTCAAATGCTGAATGCCTTTTTGGCATCGTACAATAGTGAGGAGCAAATCGGTCCAATAGCCCAACCCCAACCGCAGCCTACCTCGCCAACGAAAGTCAACCCAACCGTCAATACTGAGCCCGAGACATTACCCTCCTCGTCCTCCATGGATCCATCACAGAACATTCGTTGGGGACATGTTCAAAAATTCCCAGAAGACGTCCCAACCGGTCGGCTATGGGAAGTATGGCGTCGCTTCATACAAAACTTCAAAATAGTAGCTTCGCTTAGCAACGCCCGAAGTCCTCCTCAGTTAGCAAAGTTGTTATTCCTTTCTCTGAGTGAGCAGTTGCAAAGAATAATAAACGCCTTCAATTTAATGCCGGATTTCGACACTCCAGATTCCTACAATGTCTTGGTGAAAAATATCGAAACACACCTTGTTTCTATGACTGACCCAGCGGCGGAGCACGAATCTTTCCAAGCTATGAAGCAAAGCTTGGACGAATCGATGGTATCATTTCATTCAAGGCTCGTCGAAAAAGTGCGACTATGCGGATATAGTCTAGATGACCAGGATAAGTTTGTGAGGTCTCAACTAATCGCGGGTATGCTGAATAGAGATTTAGCTATTTCAGCCAGGAATCTTGGTTACGTGACGACGCAGATAGTTCAAATCGGAACTAGAGCAGAAGCAAGTAATGTTGGCGCAGGACCCTCTATAAGCATCTCCCGAGTGGAGCAAAGAAACTATGAACCAACAAGGCGCAACGAACTTAAGCGTAGTTACAAAGAACGATCCCGAGATTCATCTTCTAAGCAGTTCCGAAACAATAATGACCAACGCCTAAGGCGTCGTTTTCAACGCTGCCCGAATTGTAACTACAACAAGTTCCCTAACCATAGATGCCCAGCCCTCACCAGAAAGTGCCTTAAATGCAAGACATTTGGTCATTTTGCGGAGGTTTGTCCATCGAGACGAGTCGATGCCGTAGAGGATGATACAATTGTACCCGCAAAACAAGAAGCCGAACAGGTATAGCATCTCTTAGAAAAAAATAATAAACAAATTTAAAATTTTATTATGTGTCTTATTTTGCTCTATTGTTCATCATATCTAGGAGGTATATGCGCTTTCCATTAAGGACGTGCTGATACAATGCCACATTGGTGGCTCGAATCCGATAGAGTTCCTTATCGACTCGGGCGCCGATGTAAATGTTATCGCAGGGCACGACTGGTCTCATCTTCAGCAAAGCTTCGAACAGGGTAAGGCAGATCTTCGCTTTATAGACCATGCGACGCGCAATCAACTGCGGGCATACGGTACAAAAGAGCCGCTTGTTGTAGATCGCGCTTTCAAAGCAAGGGTGGAAGTCGTTAAACTGCTTAAACCTAGCGTTGACGCCGAATTTCTAGTGGTTCAATCTGGCCGGCGATCATTGCTGGGTCGGTCTACAGCAAACGATTTAAAATTGCTTGAAGTTGGAGAATCAGTCAATTCTTGTGCGACTCAAAGACAAGTAGAACCCTTCCCAAAAATGCCGGGAGTGAAAATTAAGTTTAGCGTAGATCCAAAAATCCCACCAGTCCGAAACGCCTATTTCAATGTGCCTGCAGCATTGCGTGACGCCGCGAGGAAGAGATTGGAATCCATGGAAGCACAAGGCATCATTGAAAGGGTTACCACTGCACCCGAATGGATAAGTGGAATGTCTGCTGTCCCTAAAGGGAAACATGACTTTCGATTGGTAGTCAACATGCGGGCTCCCAATAAGGCGATCAAAAGGGAGTACTTCCGGTTACCTCTTGTTGACGAAATAAAGGTAAAACTGCATGGCAGCAGATATTTCACCAAGCTCGACTTGAGCAACGCATTCTACCACTTGGAGCTTAGCCAAGAGTCTAGAGAGTTGACCACGTTTCTTTCGGAATCAGGTATGTACCGGTTCACACGCCTCATGTTTGGCGTGAATTGCGCGCCTGAAGTATTTCAGCGCGAAATGACGCGTATTTTGAAAGAAGTTCCCAACGTTATTATTTATATCGATGATATACTTGTTTTTGCCAAATGCTTACAAGAGCTCCACAAGTTAGTTGCTTTAGTACTGGACATCCTTAGGAAAAATAATCTCACCTTGAATTCAGAGAAATGCGAATTCGATAAAACACGAATTAAGTTCATAGGGCACCTGCTAGACGATGAAGGATTCCATATAGACGATGAAAAGGTGAAAGCTATTAAAACATTTCGAGAGCCAAAAACCGCTTCCGAGCTCCGAAGTTTCTTGGGACTCGCTTCTTTCCTTGGACCACACATTCGGAACTTCTCGGAGTTAACGAACCCTCTCTGGGCAGTAGCTACGACTAAGTCTTGGAGTTGGGGACCATCACAGACAAAAGCTTTCGAGGAAACAAAAAAACACATTGTTGAATGTACCACTGCTCTTGGATATTTTGCAAACGAAGACAAAACTATCCTCTATACCGATGCATCCCCAAATGCTTTAGGAGCTGTTCTCGTCCAGGAAGACAAAAACGGTGTCGCAAGAATTATAAGCTTCGCATCAAAAACTTTGACCGAGACTGAGAAAAGATATGCGCAAAACCAGCGAGAAGCCTTAGGTGCGGTCTGGGCCGTAGAACACTTCTCGTATTTTTTGTTCGGTCGACAGTTCACCTTAAGAACTGATGCTCAGGGCGTAGCGTTTATTCTCAACCGGTCGCGAGAAAATACTAAAAGAGCCCTAACGAGAGCCGATGGCTGGGCCCTTAGACTGAGCCCATACAGTTACACCGTCGAATATATCAGGGGAAGAGAAAATATCGCTGATCCATCATCGCGGCTGTACTGTGGAAGCGACGATCCGTTTGAGGATAACCACAGCCCTTGGGAAATCGCGACGATACACATGCCAAATTTTGGATTTTTAACAGAAGAACATATAAGAGATGCCACCTCGACTGATAATTTATTTCAGAAAGTCATAGCGTCCTTGGATTCAAATGTGTGGGATAACGAAACACAAAGCTTTAAAGCATTAGCTGAAGACTTATCAGTACAAAATGGAATATTAATCAAAAGAGGTTGTGCTATAATCCCACATACACTTCGAGAGATGGCTTTGAACATAGCTCATTCCGGACATCCTATGACGGCAAAAATGAAGAGTATCATGCGTGAGCGAGTTTGGTGGCCGGGAATGTCGACAGATGTTGAAAAATGGGTTCTGGCGTGCCAGATATGCGCTACTAACGGGAGACCCGAACGACCCACTCCTATGCAGCGTAGTTTCGCCCCAAAAACAGTTTGGCACACTATAGCCATTGATTTCAATGGCCCTTATATAAAGTTTGGTGGAATCTCAATTCTTGTTGTCGTCGACTGTCGATCTAGATACTTAATCGCGAAACCAGTTCAATCAACTAGTTTCGATCACACTAAAAAGATCCTCGATGACATTTTCGATAGGGAAGGTTATCCTCACAACATAAAAAGCGATAACGGGCCTCCCTTTAATGGGGCTGAATACCGAAATTATTGTTCCGAGCGGGGCATCAATATGATATATTCAACGCCATATCACCCTCAACAAAATGGGCTCGTCGAGGGATATATGAAGCTAATTAATCGCGCGATGGCAGCTGCCATTAGCAGAGGAACCTCTTACATAGAAGAGATACGAAACGCGGTGCAGGCACACAACGCTGCGGAACACAAAGTTACGAAAATCCCTCCTGAGGAAGTCCTAACTGGTAGACGCATAAGGAGACGATTGCCACTTTTGTGCCCAGGAAAATCGGAATTTGATGAGGGAAAACTCGACGAAAGGGACCGTAATTCCAAACTCCAGGGAAAGCGCAAGGAAGATGCACGTCGTGGCTCGAAAGTTTGTTCCGTCAAGCCCGGGGACACAGTCATCGTCGAACGGATTACGCGAGCCAAAGGCGAGAGCCGATTCGATCCTAAAAGATACACAGTATTAAAGGAACGGAATGGCGATCTTCTGCTCAGCGATGAGACAGGTCAAACTTTTAAGCGCAATGTTGCTCACACGCGTAGGGTCCATGAATGGAAGGTATTCGACCAGGTACCTATTCAGTCAACGTCGAATGAAACCTCTGTACAGGGCAGGCCATCGCGAGAAAAGAAAACCCCGGTCCATTTGCAGGATTATGTACGAGTCTGCGAGCAGGAGGTGAACGAGCGCAGGAAATTTCCGCCACACAGCATCTAAAATGAAAAGAGGTATGATTAATTTATCTGTTGTAAATGAATATTACCAAAATAATGCGCTTGTTTTTTTCTTTTAAGGCTTCCGAAACAAATCCTGTTCTGCAGTGAGATTCTCGCTTCGCAATTAATTTCAAAGACTTTAATGTCAACAAAAACAAAGTGGGAGAAGATACACGCTGAGATTAAATCACACACTTGTTATTAATTTTGATCCAATTTTCGTGCAGTTTATAAATCAACACGATAAACTAAGATACAGAGAAATATGAATATTGAATACCCAAACTCATCTTATAATTTGAGCAATCATAGTAGCGATTTTTATTATTTGATTTAGTTTTAAGAAAGAATATATTTATACATACATAAATACACATGACTCATGGTTTCTTTACTTTTTACTCTTTTTCGGGAGGAGTGGGAAGATGTGGGATATACGTGTGATACGGAAACGTAACAAATCGTGTTATATTGTTGAGCATTTCTAACTTTATAAACTGGCAACACAATTTGCCAGCATTCATACGAATCGCGTGTTCCCTCTCCCTCACTCTCGTCTTACATCGAACTTCCATTCTGTCGTCTATCGTTTAGCTCAACGGACGTGCCTTTTTCCCGCAATCCCGCTCCAGGTAAGATACCGTTCGAATCAGGGAACATCCGGTTGTCTCGTTGTTTCCAGATTATAGCCCGGACCGGTCCCACAACAAGCTTGTCACAAAGTTTTCTATGTGAAATAGTGTCAAAGCCTTGCTAAAATCAAGCAACAGTAGCACACCTGACATTTTTTATACTTTATGTTAGGATTCGAGCAGTTTATCTCTCAAGAAAACACCGACATCCCTAGTATATACCCACACAACCACATACACACTGTACAGATCAACGCCAGCTGTCATGTATAGAGAGTAAGAATGATTTAAATAAAGTAAGTTAGGACGCAATCGCTACTCAATAAGGTTCGTTTCCAAGCAATAACGTTCGTTTAAAATTATCGGTGTGTTTTATTTGAGCCCCTCGAAAAGTGTTCACAACCAAGTTTGGTTGTCGCTTCAGCTGAGTTAGCCTGTCATCTGATACGACAGTTTAATGTTAAAAACCGTTGCACGTCGTAGTCCTGGAACGTGAGGAATTACACAACGTTGGGGTCCAACACTCTTATATGTGTTTATTTACACACTGCCGCTGCAAATTCATCGTAGACATGAATCCCCGCTGTTTTCACTCTTTGACCTTTACGAAAATTAACTTGAGCTTCTACCAGCAAATTGTTGTTATTTAAAAATATAGAAATTTGATCCGTAGTTATTTTTTCAAACGCTTTGGATTAAGCACAAAGTATGTCTATGGGTCTTGGATTTTCAAGTGTGATCAGTAGAGGCTTTATCTTCAAAGGTAAACCTTTTGATTTTTTTCCAGCAGTTAGGGTAGATAGATGTTCGAGATTAATATAGGTTTCATCCTCCATGATAACACAACCCGATTTCTTGGTCAAAACTTAATCGTAGAATTTCCGAGCCTTCCGTTTCACAGACTCAGCGCCTGTTCGGTACTCCTTTTTAGCTGCTTCTGCATCCGATAGGTCTGAAATCCAATTCTCTTTTTGGCACGCATGACGTTAGTCGATGAGGTACCTAGTATCTTAGTCACATTCCGTACTGATGCCGAAGGATGCCGTTTGTACTAATCCTTGATTTTCTTGTCCAATGTGGGGTCAGATAGACATGTTTCATACCGCGTACACTGTTCCCCATACTTTCTCAACAATCATCGTCAATGATCAAACAAATTTTGCAGCCAATGATTGAATTTGTTATAATTTGTTGCAATTTGTTAGAGAGAATTGGGCTTGGGCATGCTAAAAAGAATGAAGCCCGTTCTTCACTCTTACACAGAATTCCATAAGAATGACAGCTAATCGGAGTGAAATTGGAGTGAAGGCTATTGCTCTCTCTGTTTAACACATGAGAAATCGTATACTGGGATTGCGAGCGCGCCCATCGCCCATTAGAAGGTTTCAGTTAAAATGAGAGAAACCGGTGCTCAGAAAGAGTGAAAATGTGCTAATTGTTGCAAGATGTTACGATTTGTTAAGCAGTTGTGGAATTTTGATCATTAGGGTAAGTGTACCTAAGACAACGGCTTAAGGAAGCTTTTTTCATTAATTCAATAGAATTGCCTTGCATGTTGATTTGAAACTGATATTTATTCATTAAACTTTATTTCGAATACTGTTTTATGAAACTATGTAGGAAATAAATCAATCCATTACGTACTTTTGAGTCAATTAATGATTTATTTTTCTCATTCAAGTTCCTCCATTGTCGTACCAGGTTCCTAATTCCGTCGTACAAGGAGACCGGAATTGTCTCAATTTATTCCACCCTTTTCAGAAATACATTTAAAATTTTGCGGTTGCGGTTCATGCAATTAGCATCAGCTTACATCGAACGGATCGACCGCGCAGGATAACAGCAGAAGTTCTCTCGAGTAACCAGTCGCAATAAGCTATGAAACTAGGATAGCTTTATTCTAAACAGGTCTACCATTGCTTGGCTAATGCATCTGCAGGCAGCAAAGTATTATAGGGTAGGTGTACCCTCCTCCGTCGTATCCCTCTGATTCGTCGCAATTCAAGAATGCATGTTTTAGAGCCGAAAAATCACTTTCCACTTTAATTGGCTACTTCACATGATAAACTTAAGCTTGTGAATTTATTTTCTATCACAAATTTTTCACTTTTAAAACTATTTCTTTATTTATTTGATATTGAAATCGCGAAGTGAATTGAATTATTGATGCACTCCGCCGTATTGTAAAACGAACTTAGTGATCCCCCCAACGTGTTTCTTTATTTTATCGCTTCCTGTCAATGCATATAACGATCAAAATCATAAAATTCGACAGAAAAGTGTTGAAATAAAATTAGAAAAATTATTTCAAACTAAGCTGAACTATATAAATTTGTCAATATTCGATTGAAATCGAATCGCTCGGGCCCCATAATTCGTCGTAATTTTGCGACAGGAATAGGAAACCGTTCTGCAAGAATTGGAATTGGACCGGTTCATTTTTACTATTTTTTGCTGAACACAGTCGGACTCATAGAGAATGAACATACTGGATTTCCAAGTAATCACAACACAATACAGTAATTTTGTTTACTTTGAAGCTAGGAACTTGATGCGCTGGGAGGTAAGTGCAAAAAGTCTATTTATATTGATAAATTACTTGAATGTATTCAGCATTGCTTATAATGCATGGTTTCAAATGAACAAAGAATTAATGGATTTTTTAGCTTAGTGGTTGGTGTTTTACAAATTATTTACTAACAGTATCGTGCATAATTTAATAAACGTTTGAGTGCACGCAAGAATATCTCCAACTTTACACATTTCTAACGTTCAACTCCAATGAAATTGTTTCTTCAAAATTATTTCAAATTTTAATATTTGATTATTTTTAGTTCTATTATCTGATAACACTAAACCTTTCTCAAGTGTTTGAAACTTGAGATACATCAATTATTTGAAAATTAGACTTTTTAAGCTTCTTGCATTCAAACTGCAATATCGCACATACGACCAAACGCTTTGCTCTACTGAATGGTCACTGAGAGATCCTTGAAAACTAAAACTAAAACTTCTCCAGTTTTCAGAAATTCTCTAAATGGGGATCAACACGAGGAAAAAATTTCAATTCCTGGACCGAAAACCTCGATTTGTATTGAATCTTTAAGATGCATGGAAAAACGATGAAAAAAATTCCCGTTGAAGGTCAAAATGACAAGAGAATTTGGATGAACGGATCATTTTAACTTTGAAATAAGAGTTCATGAGTCTCTGGTTTGGATCTCAATACAAGTTTGGATAAAAAATCGGTAGATATGATTCTTTGTACATATAGTCGTTCAAAATTCAACAAAATCAAACCCGCTTATATTCTGATTTCTAGCATATAAGTTATAATACTTGACTCATGTTTGCTGCATTTTTATAAATTCTCAGTGAATTTTCAACAAAAGATGTCGTTTTTGACATATTACAATTTGAATGAAAAAAGTCGAAAAGTTTAATTTCAGTTGGATTACTCTATGTCATTTCCCAAAAATTTGAACCCAAACAACAAAATGTTAGAATATTGAAGCGTCAATTTCCGAAAAAAAACATTTCTGCAAAACTTTTATCGCTCGCAAAAAAAAAACCTGAATAGATGAGCTGAACCAGTCTAATGCGCATTACACCCATCAACGTGGAGTTGCTTTGTGTCGATATCCTTCGCCAGGGTTCCCACATGCATAAGAATACACATGTTGACAAAACTCAAGTGTGATTCTGTCTCTCCTCAAATGTCTTACTATTCAGTCTCATTGCGTAGAAAAACATAAAGTACTATTAAAAATGTTGATGTTCTTTAAATATATGCAGTTACTGTGTAAATTTGTGCCATGTTATTTGTGAAAAATGTCTGTTTGAATGTTATAAATTTTTATTTTACAGACAAATCCTGGATCATGGCAGCCCAGTCCGTTGGAGAGTGTGTTGGTACAAAATACATTTACAGGGTGAATTCAATTTGTAAGGTCTAATATTATGCTGCCTGCAATTGCCTTAGCCAAGCAATGGTACCTAGATACAAAAACGCTACCTTGGGATTTCTTTGCAAGTCCATTTTATTGCGACTTAGATCTCATTCGAACTTTGCAGTTATTCTGCGCGGTTGATCCGTGCGAAGTAAATAATCGCATTTGTATGAACCGCAACCGCAAAATTTCAAATCTATTCCTCATGAGGAAGGAATAGTTTGAGACAATTTCGGTAGAGTTGAATAGAAGGTATAATACTTTGCTGCCTGCAGATGCATTAGCCAAGCAATGGTAGACCTGTTTAGAATAAAGCTATCCTAGTTTCATAGCTTATTGCGACTGGTTACTCGAGAGAACTTCTGCTGTTATCCTGCGCGGTCGATCCGTTCGATGTAAGCTGATGCTAATTGCATGAACCGCAACCGCAAAATTTTAAATGTATTTCTGAAAAGGGTGGAATAAATTGAGACAATTCCGGTCTCCTTGTACGACGGAATTAGGAACCTGGTACGACAATGGAGGAACTTGAATGAGAAAAATAAATCATTAATTGACTCAAAAGTACGTAATGGATTGATTTATTTCCTACATAGTTTCATAAAACAGTATTCGAAATAAAGTTTAATGAATAAATATCAGTTTCAAATCAACATGCAAGGCAATTCTATTGAACTAATGAAAAAAGCTTCCTTAAGCCGTTGTCTTAGGTACACTTACCCTACCTTCTATTCAACTCTACCGAAATTGTCTCAAACTATTCCTTCCTCATGAGGAATAGATTTGAAATTTTGCGGTTGCGGTTCATACAAATGCGATTATTTACTTCGCACGGATCAACCGCGCAGAATAACTGCAAAGTTCGAATGAGATCTAAGTCGCAATAAAATGGACTTGCAAAGAAATCCCAAGGTAGCGTTTTTGTATCTAGGTACCATTGCTTGGCTAAGGCAATTGCAGGCAGCATAATATTAGACCTTACAAATTGAATTCACCCTGTAAATGTATTTTGTACCAACACACTCTCCAACGGACTGGGCTGCCATGATCCAGGATTTGTCTGTAAAATAAAAATTTATAACATTCAAACAGACATTTTTCACAAATAACATGGCACAAATTTACACAGTAACTGCATATATTTAAAGAACATCAACATTTTTAATAGTACTTTATGTTTTTCTACGCAATGAGACTGAATAGTAAGACATTTGAGGAGAGACAGAATCACACTTGAGTTTTGTCAACATGTGTATTCTTATGCATGTGGGAACCCTGGCGAAGGATATCGACCAGAGTGCCTCAAGTAGGGTGGGTGCATACTGAGGAAAAGTAGGCAAGGGGTACTAAAAGTTTCTCATTGGTGGGGGGTGGAGACGGTGCGCTTTTTGACAGCGAATTGTTCGCCTACCATGCCTACGATTACGATTGCCTGTCACAAGAGTCACAAGATGGACGATTCCGTGCATTGGTATAAGAACACACCTAGCTTTACCCGCCTTGATATCGACACAAAGCAACTCCACGTTGATGGGTGTAATGCGCATTAGACTGGTTCAGCTCATCTATTCAGGTTTTTTTTTTTTGCGAGCGATAAAAGTTTTGCAGAAATGTTTTTTTTTCGGAAATTGACGCTTCAATATTCTAACATTTTGTTGTTTGGGTTCAAATTTTTGGGAAATGACATAGAGTAATCCAACTGAAATTAAACTTTTCGACTTTTTTCATTCAAATTGTAATATGTCAAAAACGACATCTTTTGTTGAAAATTCACTGAGAATTTATAAAAATTCAGCAAACATGAGTCAAGTATTATAACTTATATGGTAGAAATCAGAATATAAGCGGGTTTGATTTTGTTGAATTTTGAACGACTATATGTACAAAGAATCATATCTACCGATTTTTTATCCAAACTTGTATTGAGATCCAAACCAGAGACTCATGAACTCTTATTTCAAAGTTAAAATGATCCGTTCATCCAAATTCTCTTGTCATTTTGACCTTCAACGGGAATTTTTTTCATCGTTTTTCCATGCATCTTAAAGATTCAATACAAATCGAGGTTTTCGGTCCAGGAATTGAAATTTTTTCCTCGTGTTGATCCCCATTTAGAGAATTTCTGAAAACTGGAGAAGTTTTAGTTTTAGTTTTCAAGGATCTCTCAGTGACCATTCAGTAGAGCAAAGCGTTTGGTCGTATGTGCGATATTGCAGTTTGAATGCAAGAAGCTTAAAAAGTCTAATTTTCAAATAATTGATGTATCTCAAGTTTCAAACACTTGAGAAAGGTTTAGTGTTATCAGATAATAGAACTAAAAATAATCAAATATTAAAATTTGAAATAATTTTGAAGAAACAATTTCATTGGAGTTGAACGTTAGAAATGTGTAAAGTTGGAGATATTCTTGCGTGCACTCAAACGTTTATTAAATTATGCACGATACTGTTAGTAAATAATTTGTAAAACACCAACCACTAAGCTAAAAAATCCATTAATTCTTTGTTCATTTGAAACCATGCATTATAAGCAATGCTAAATACATTCAAGTAATTTATCAATATAAATAGACTTTTTGCACTTACCTCCCAGCGCATCAAGTTCCTAGCTTCAAAGTAAACAAAATTACTGTATTGTGTTGTGATTACTTGGAAATCCAGTATGTTCATTCTCTATGAGTCCGACTGTGTTCAGCAAAAAATAGTAAAAATGAACCGGTCTAATTCCAATTCTTGCAGAACGGTTTCCTATTCCTGTCGCAAAATTACGACGAATTATGGGGCCCGAGCGATTCGATTTCAATCGAATATTGACAAATTTATATAGTTCAGCTTAGTTTGAAATAATTTTTCTAATTTTATTTCAACACTTTTCTGTCGAATTTTATGATTTTGATCGTTATATGCATTGACAGGAAGCGATAAAATAAAGAAACACGTTGGGGGGATCACTAAGTTCGTTTTACAATATGGCGGAGTGCATCAATAATTCAATTCACTTCGCGATTTCAATATCAAATAAATAAAGAAATAGTTTTAAAAGTGAAAAATTTGTGATAGAAAATAAATTCACAAGCTTAAGTTTATCATGTGAAGTAGCCAATTAAAGTGGAAAGTGATTTTTCGGCTCTAAAACATGCATTCTTGAATTGCGACGAATCAGAGGGATACGACGGAGGAGGGTACACCTACCCTACCCTTCCAAATGCAAAGAATTCTCTCTCCGCTGCAATCCATTGGTTTGAACTGTCAGTTCAAGTAGAAAGGTCAAGGTGATTAGTCGTGGAATAAGTTTGGTGCGTGAGCTTCATTGTATTGTGTAGCTTGGCTACTGTGACCTTCAGTCTAACTATAGCGAATTGCTTTTATCAGAATAAATAGGTCAACAAAATGAAAGAAGCGCGAACGAATACTTTACGAATCCTATTTGGACAAGGAAAAAGGGAACCGACGGAGCTAGAAATGCTAGGATTATCTGAAAGAAACCCTTCAACGAGTGCCAGGTTCAATTAATTTTGTTTATAATAACAACGAGAATACCCTAGTGAATTTGTCAGCCGATTCAACTACGCTTAAGTACGTGAGGATCTTCAATCTCCCACCCGAAATTGAAGATAGGGAGATTTTGGAGGTTATGGCCAAATTCGGAACTATCCAACGTATGGTTAGGAAGCGTACCAAGCAGAGACCGGGTTTCCCATCTGGACTACGGTTCGTGGAATACACATGAATATAAAGCAGGAAATACCATCTTCGATTTACGTGCGAAACTTCCAGGCACGAATATTCTAAGAAGGAATGCAAAATAAAAGTTTTAGTTGCGGCAGTAGATCATTTACCCTACAGTCCATATAAAAATCAACTGTCCCAAGCGTGTTAGCGTGAAGGCTTGTCCAAGATGGCGAGCGATGGTGGTCGAACAAGGTCATGCTGCAAAGATCCAGCGTTGGCAGACACTTGACTTGAAAAATCTATAGATGAAGAAAAAGTAAAAGTGAGCAAACTCGTTGAACTCACGGAAACGATCATACCGACTTCGGTTGCCTCGACCGATAATTGTAGTGGTAAAGTTGGATGTACCGAACCCGAGGAACTTTCGACAGCCAAAGATGTATCTATATTGATAGACACCGGGGTTGCTGAAAAAGCCGATGAAGTAAGTGACATATGTACAGATGATGACGTTGGATTTCAAACCGTGCGGACAGCGAGGAAGAAAAGTGTTAGTGATTTCACAGTATCTGATTGTTTAACAGCTGATTCAGATCAAGGAGCAATACCTGGAGCGATTTTGGAAACAGAAACCTCTCAAAGTGTTCTAACAAGAGCCAGAACCAAGCAAAAGAAAATGGATAAAGCATGGATCACTACAAATCTGGACGCACTGTTTATTATACCATAGCGCTCCTTGTTGTCGCATCTGGAATTTTTTGACAGTACTTTGTTCGGAAATGTTTCCTCTATCAGTGCTGAAAATTTCTTAACGATTCATTTTGTTCCAAAAAAGTTACACGTGATGGAAGCCGCGAGACGAAAATTGATTTTGGACACTCAGGTCAAAACCCCGACGTGGTCGGGTTCAAAAATCGCGAAATCGTTAATAATTGTCAAATCAACCGTGTGCAGCGTTCTCGAACGTTTCCGTGAGATGCATACTATCGATCGGCAGGTTCATACCAAGCGTCATTTTGAAATAACGGATCGGAAACTGCATTTGAAGGTGTTGAGAACGATCAAGGCAAACACAGGTTAGTCGGACTACGACATCGCCAAGAAACTCAACGCCGACCGATGCACCGTTAGAAGTATTCGTCTGCGCGAAGGAATACGATTCTATCGGGCCAGTAAGCAACCAAACCGGACATTGAAGCAGAATTTAGAAGCCAAAGTACGTGCCCGGAAGTTATACAACAAGATTCCAACGAAGTACGACGGATGATCCTCATGGATGACGAAACGTACGTGAAGATGGATTTAGGGCAGCTTCCTGCCCAAAAATTTTATAAAGCCACTGCAGTGGTGCACTGCACTGGTAGGGGTGATGTCCCCGGCAAGTTCGAATTCATTTTTGTCGAAAGTGTTTGATCTGGCAAGGTATTTGCAGCTGCGAATGAAAACCCCCGTTTTTTGTGTAAAACAAGTCGAAAAGAACAAAATTTTGGGTAATTGTCAAGCAAGAGATGAAGAAGAATGGTAGGACGACTCGGGATGGAACAGAGATGAAGAGATTGTGGAACAATATGGCCGCTGAGGTCATCGAATAGAGTGTCCAAATTATAATGAGTGGTACTCGAGGGAAAGTTCGAAAACTCATCAAAACAACATCGCAATATTTTTTTAATTATTGTTTCTTTTAAGTGCAATAAAAACCATACATTTTAAGTACAAAACATTTTGATTTCATTTACATAGCTCCGAGATAGACCCGTTTAATTGCGTAGAGATTTGTAGTGATCCATGCTTTAGTAATAAAGCTAGATCAAAGTCGTGTCAAAGTCATCTTCGGTCGATCGTAATTGGTTGAAATATAAAAAATGATCTAAATCTGATATTATTTTAAAATAGAGGTGTACCGAATAGTGGTATTCGGCGAACGGCCGAATACCGAATATATTGACCTTTTCAACTATTCGGCCAAACGAATATTCGACCGAATATTCTGTCAAATATTCTATTGAGTTTATAATGAAAAAACAAATGCTATTATTTCAATTTCCTTCTTTTTCTTTCATTTAAATGCCCCTCATGTTTTTTAGTAGATTATTTTCAACCAGATGATATATTATCGGAAGATGTATTACATGATATTTCTTAAATAGAGGTCTTACTGATTTTTTTTTTAATTTTTTATTTTTTGCAAAGATTTTCATCTCAATTGCCGAGATTCTCATCCCTAGGGATGATTTATCCCGACTGATTTTTAAAATGTCACCAATAACTGAAAAGCATCAGATGACAAGTCGCTTCTAGGGCGTTTATCATCAAAGAGATTGCGTCACTGTGAAATGTGGGATAAAACATGTCGAAACAGGCACCAAGCTATTTGAAATTGCTTCTCTGATATTGAATTAGATGAAGGTCGAATTTAAGCAAGAAATCTTCAAAATTGTTATTGAAAAGATAGATGATCTTTAACCATAAGCATACCATACTTTCAACTACACGTACCAACACGGTCAGGCATTCAGGGCGATTTTTGAAAAAAAAAATATAAAAGGGCAAAATTAAATTAAATTTTGAAATTTTTGAAAAATCGTTATTTAACACAAAATCTAAAAATTTTTTAATGCGGAATTTGAGTTTTTTATTTGATTGAGCAAATAATCTGAATAAACCCGAGCAAAACTCGGGAAGTTTCAAACAATAACTGGACATCCCGGCCAGATTTGACTTATCTGGATTCTTTACTGGATTTATGGTCTGAATATATCCATAAAATCATGAATAAACTGTGATCAAAGTATAAAGCGATACCGTTCAGCATTCTCCTGTACGATCTAAGTGAGAGATACGCGGATACACCTTAGATGTTTTGCTGAAATCATAACTTTATAATGATTGTGTAGCTTTCACAACATTACTTTTGGATATTTTATGAATTATCCAAAATTATTTGTAAAAAAAAATACAAGTCTGTAGTAGATATTCGGCCTATTCGGTTTTTTAAATGTCGGTTTTTTATAGTGTATTTATTATTTTCGGAACAGTCTATACTTTCTGAAAAAATTGCGATAAATCGAGTCCAGCCTGTAAAATAAAATTCATTTGGTAGCCTCCAGAGAACGCCCAGAACCGGGGGACTGTTATCTGAATTTCGGTTTTTTCGAAGACCTCTCATGATAAAATGTTAACATTTAGATGAAAAAGGGTGGTTTTATATGAAAGTTTAAATATTTTGCTTTGAAATGGTATAGTTTTAGAGTTATTTTTATGGTCATTATATGATGATTTTGGGTATTTTAAAACGAACATTTTCGATGAGAAAGCCTGTATAGAACAAATGACTAAAACCCTATCAAATGGTTAAGTTTGAATAAAAAAAAAGAACATAGGAACAGTGGGAGGACCTAGGGAATTGCATGATGGTAAAATTTCAATTGTTTTTCAGGCTAAAAATATTGAGAAAGGTTAATAATTTTTACCCCTAGATGTATGCAGCAACATTGTTCATCTTTTGAGTATATTGGTTTTTAAAAGAAAACGTTGAAAAATTGAATTGAGTCCAAACAAAAAATTACTGTTATTGATGTTTTAAGCCTTCTGTGCTAATTGGCATCATATCAATAATTTTGAAGATGTTGAGATACGTTAAAACCATAGTGATCAATGATACCCCGAATCATGAAATCTGTAACAAACATTTAGCGATAGCCTCTAATTTTGATTGAATATTCTGCTATTAATGATTATGCTTTATATTCCTTACCTCAGTTATTAGTATAAAATCTTTATGTCATACAAAAAATGCAACCACTTTCAAAACATTCGAAAATGAATTAAAAAAGTGATCAATGTTCCCCAGTTTACGGTACCTAAAGCATGGCTCAGTAAAAATGTATAATTTTCGGAACTTGCTTTTAAAAAATATCATGTTCTGAGCAGGTTAGAGCGCTCTCAATCTTAAAAAAATAAATTTACTTAGCCAAATACAAACTTTATACTTATTTATACTTAACTTTGCCAAATACAAACTTTTAATGCAACTGTTTAAGTCGTAATGTGACTATTGATTACTTACTTATATGTTTACCAATTTATGCGCAAAAACTTTTTAAGTTTCTCATCCTTCCTATTTATTTTTTCGATGAAGTTCAAAAAACGGTGTAAACGTGTGAAACTATTCACTTCCAGCAATTCCTTTTACAATAAGTAACCGCCTCCATTTATTGACACCTATCATTTACGAGCAGCGGCACGAATAAATCCAAATCGTGATTGAACGGTAATGAATAGTTTGTTTATTCTACCGGTAACTTTTGAATCGTAATTGAATAAAATTAATTTCGTTCAATTGATTGATGACAGATAAGCCACAAGTGCACTCGAATGACGTTGACTCGTGTTCTACATCGTTTACTTTTGGTTTCATAGCTGCAGAAAATTAAAATGGGACTAGAAGTTCCCCAGCTGCTTGTATGTCCTCGATTGCTCGCTCCGGGCACCCAAATCGTGGCAAATACTTTCCGGAACTAGGTCAATCACTGATCCCGCAGATTTTGTTTTTGTCACCCAGCCTAACCCTTCAAATTGGATATTTCAACTCAAAGTTTCTCACTTCATGATCATGAATCGGAACGGTGTAATTTGAAGGCGGGTTCTGCACCTATTTTGTGGATACCGATCCAACTATTGGAATTCGGCCAAAGGGCATTGCTGACATTAGAAGTAAAAGATTTGTTTGATTGTCGTTCAATCCCACAAAAACAGTCATTAATGAGCTGTGTTGTTCATAAAACAAAAAACTTCAGATTCCTACTGCAACCGGTGTACAAAACTGTGTCTCAGGCAGCTGATAAAGTCACTCTTACATTCAATCACATGTAATTTTTTCCAGTACCACCCAGAAAAATCTAGAGCCCACAATTTATATTTTCCGGGTATGCATGTCGTTTCAGAATGCATTAAATTTCACTCTTTTGCATCTCACGAAGATTGATATGGGAAATAGAGAAATGATAATAAAATGTGGAAATTATAAACCTATAAAGACATGATCTGTAGTTTGTCTATATATGGCTGGCCTGGCTAGTAAAAAAAGGGGCCAGGAGGAGTGTGAGTTGTGTGCACCTTGACTTGGGGGAATTGAACTCGTTCCGAAAACCCCGTAGACCCCGGACCCCGGATCCAAGAGTTATCTGATAGGCTCCCTTGGCCTTCCTGAATCGATTCTACACATGAACCCACCCATTCATTCCACCCATCCTAGCTACAGGGTCGGCGCTAAAGGGTGGTAAGACGAGAACCTATAGTTATGAACGATCCGTTTAGGGAATACTTTATGGCCTGTTAACCTCTTCGTGGTCGCCGTCGTCGTCGTCGTCTTTGGCGTCGTCATAGTTGAGGACCAGAAAGTATGGTCTAACTAAACCCTGTCGTATCCCGGCCATCTAAGGGCGATTCGATTGGTTTCGGTTCTGCATGGAAGCCGCACACTTTCCGCTACACCCTTTCTTCATTGTCCTCCCAATGAATGGTAAGCGGCTTTGTTCCTTCTCCCGGTGTATGTTTGAATGTGCCTTATGGTTTTGTCTACACCCGGCAACAAACATCAACAACAACAATAAAAAACAGCAACTGGACGGCGACGCTCCGGAGCTTTTTTGCCGAAGAACTTGGCCCACCGTCGGCCCCGCTTGGTCTTAGTTCGTTGATGCCGTGCCGCGCCGCCAATATAATCGGTAGATGACCGGTTGAAATCGAATATTGCCACCATTTAGGAAGCAAAACGGTTGTGGAACATTTGCTCGTACCTACTAGGTACTAAAGGTAGATGGCAATAATGTATGTATGCCATGTCTGGCTGGACTATAATCATATTAGGTCGGTGCTGCGTGGTGCAATAATGGAAATATGCATTTCTAAGTTTATTTATTTCGTTTGCTTCGGATATGCAACTTTGTCGACCCGGTTATCGAGATGCGTATAATAGATGACAGCTTAAGAGTTTTTTTTCAATTTTGAAACTTTTCTATATATTAAAATCGAGACACGATGTCTTTACATGTGTATTAAACCCATAAAAAAGGTTGCAAAAATCCAATGCCTATTCAGAATCTTATACCGATAATTCTACCTCAATTTTTTAATCCCAACTAAGCACCTACTATAAGCATTAGTTATAGCTTTTGTGTCTTTTTAGTAACACATTTGGATAAGCACACTTCCATTAGAGCAGTGATTTTTAAAGTGATCCCTACTGCCCCGTGGAAGGCGTTAAGAGCATCCAGAGGACTCAACTTTTAATTTTGGAGAGCATTTGAATGACTCAGGGGTGCGTTCGAGTCGATCAAAAGTTAAAAAATGCACTTCATCGGATCGCTAAAATCAAATAAACACTATTTAGGAGCAAATATTATTTTTATTTCCCCCTTTTTTCTGAAGTTTTTCACAGACAAACAGACAGGACACTCTGAAGAAAATTTATCTCATTCTTAGCAAAGCGATTGCATCTCTTTTCGATATTGCCTACCAATCAATTTCATATTAACACTAAACGTACCGGAGGCGGTAAAAGGACGGTTTTTGAATTTTTAATTCATGATTAATGGGTGTTCACGATGAAATTGCCACTCTATAAAATTACTCAAACTTTTTAACCATTCGGTAGAATAAAATGAAAATTTGGGTGGATTTAGATCACATCTTGCAAGTTTTAAAGTCCTGTGATCAAAACTCGCGGAATAGGAGTTGAAAGAACAGCTCGTGCGTGATAAAATCTTGAGCGTTCATCCCAAGAACAAGGATCTCCCGCATCGTTCCATCGCTAAAACGATGGAAATCGCGAATTACACGGTGTCGCGATTGATTAAGCGGTTCGAGGAACGAAAGACCACCGATCGGAAGGCTAGAAGTGAAGGAAAAAGTGGCTAAGAAGCTGCATCTAAGCCGATGTTTTGTCCAGAAGGCCAAAACTAAAGCTAGGCTTCGAACGTTCAAGGTACAAAAGGCCCCCAATCGTAACGAGAAGCAGAACATGTCCACCTAAACTCGTGTCAGGAACATGCTGACGACAGTTGAATGCTGCATCATGGTCGACGATACATATGTGAAGGCCGACTTCAAACAGAATAAAATTCCTGGTTTGGCAAGCCATCTGCACATGCGGGAAGCGAAGTGCACTTTTCGTTAACCCAGGACACGATGGACGGACAGGTGACATGAAAAAGTGCCTCCAGAAGCGGCTACTTCAATCTTCTGGCCGGATTTGGACATTTGGACTCCAAGGACGTGATGAAGTGGTATGCGGACAATAAGGTCAATTTCATGCCGAAAATGTTCAACCCTCCCAACACTCCGGAGATCCGCCCCATCAAGAATTACTAGGCGATTATGAAGCAGCACCTCCTTAAACGACCTAAGGTAGTGGAGACAGTCGAGGAACTGAAGAAATTATGGGTTTAGGCATGCGAAAAACGGTTGATTCACAGGTTGTGCAGAATCTTATGGCCGGAGTTCAGCCCAAGGCGCGGGCATTTGCGTATGGACTGTAAATAAAATACGAGTTAAATGGTAAAATGAAGTTTAATAGTTTTTCATTTCAATCCCTTAAAATTTGATGGCAATCAGATTTTGCGAATCAATTTTGTGTGTGGAAATTTCATCGTTGTCACCCTTAAGTAGGGTGTAACCTTTGGCAAAAAGGAGACGAGGGTTGGATGCGGCGAAGAGGATTGAACGAGAGGAAATTTTGACAGCCGGCTGTTGGCTGGCTGGCTGGGATGCCAGCACGGAGAAAAAAGACGACAGTTGTTCCAATTATTTCAGCTTGTTATACTAATCATCGATTTGTAGTTGATTTTTTCACATTCAACTATAAATACAATGGATTCAACTACAAACTGATGATTGATCTTGTGCAGTCAACTATGATTATAATAGATTCGACTATAATGGCATAATTGATTCAACTGTAAATATGATAAATTTAACTACAATTGTATGATTGATTGTAGACATTCAACTTTAAATATAATAGATTCAACTACAAACTGCTGATTGACCTTAAACAATCAACTATGATTATAATAGTTTCAAATGTAATGGTATGGCAAAAAACCGCGTAAAAAGAAACCGAGCAAAATCAAACCGCGTAAAAAAAAGCTTAGTGTAATTGATTCAATTGTAGATATGTTAGGTTCAACTTCACTCGCGTTGCCGTCGTTGCGTGCCATCTCGTCGTCGCGGCTTTTTTTAATTGTTTTTTTTTATCCGCCGTCGTTTTTCTCAAAGAAGAGTCGGTGAAAGCCGTGGCCACCTGCTGGCAATAAGCCTTGTCCTCCTAATAAGCCGTTATCCGTGCTCGTCGAATGTCCGGGAAAGTATTTTGGTTGTGAATTTCAATCGGAGCTGCTGGTCATTGTTCCCCCATTAGCCAAAAGAAAACAACCATTTGCCTCCATTCTTCCGGCGAGACACAATCCGATCTTGAGGAGACGAACCAGAAATAGAACCGAGAGAACGGAACGACCGGTTCGGAAGCAGCACGACATACCGAAGGAACCGAAAAAAAAGGATTTAGTGCAAGATATTATAGCGTTCAGTTCTCCCACCGAAACTTCCGGCCGATAAAACCAGCAAAAAACGGATTACAGCAAATTGGCGGGGCCCCTAGAGGCATGGATACGTCGGAGTAAGACGGTGGAAGGTGGAAGTATGGTCAGTGGTGGAAGGTTGGCAAGGACCTACGCATATTCTCGGGAAGGATACTATTAATCGCGGGCGGAAAAAATGCGACAAGTAATGTTTTTACACTTGTTAATTTTAAAATTGCTCATGTTAAGTGTATATTGTTGTTAATTTTTTTCATCGATAACAAATAAATACAAAAATGCAAAAGAAAAGGAATAATTTATAGAAACCGGCTCTAGATAACAATCATCAATAAATATGATGACTTCCAATATAAAGATTAGTCGAATCTACAATATCAATAGTTGAACTCAATAAATCAATCATAAAAATATAATAAAATTCATAATATTCATAGTTTAATCAACTATACTAGTATAGTTGAATCCACTATACCAGTATAGTTGAGTCTACAATACTTATTGTTGAATGCAGAAAATCAACCATAGGACTAAAGTTGAATCTATTATATTTATGGTTGAGTGCGTAAAATCAACCATACACATGAAGTTAAATCTATTATATTTATCGTTGAATGCCCAATATCAAACAGTTGAAAGTTTCATATTTATAGTTGGCCGAGAATTAATCAGAAATATGATTGAATGTAAGTGGAAAATTTTTGAAAATACTATACTTTTTTCTCAGTGATGTGCCTTTATTTGAAAAACATAGTCTTTGATCAATCGTCATGAGATCGCTCAGGTACAAATTTTCCCATGATTTTTGCTCATAGTGCACAGATTTTTCGAATTTACATTATTGAATAGCTTAGCTTAGCTTGATTAACTACTCACATCCACCTTTAAACGTAAAACCCGAAGTGCATGGTTTAATAAAATGTATGCATTGCTGGTTCCAAAAACATATTATGATAACAATCACTTCGAGGTCCACGATCGCTGGCGTGGCTCAGTAGAACAAGTTCCACATTGCCAATGGTTGCTACTCCGTGATTGACCGAGGCCATCAATTTTGATCAGAGGTCAAATGAATGGTGTTTGGGATTAGCAGCTCATTCACACTGCACAAAACTGATGCTCTCTCAAACAAAAATCCACGTGGTTGGTGTAACACGCCTTAGACAACGGTCCTGGTCATATTTTTGGTTTCTCAAAAACGAGAATATTGGAGAGAACTACAAACACGACCCACCGACAGATAGCCGAACAACTGCACATCAAAATGCGAGAGAATCGAGTGGTAAACATCCAACAGGATACCAAAGGTATCTCAAGTGTTTACAACGGTCTCTGGAAAAGGCTACGAGAAAAAGACGACGCAGAAGTAAGGCGGAAAACAGTAGTACCGTCGACAGTTAGCGGCTGCAGCAGCAGCAACAGTGACTGCGAAAATTAAAATTTGATTGCCTCAGCAGGCGTATACTAGCTTTAGTGTAAGAATTTTTTTTTAATTGATGAGAAGTTGATTTTTTTCCGTTATCAGTTCTGAAGATGGTTGAAAATGTTTGATAAAGTAAACCGAAACGTTAACTAAATGGAAGTAATTTTAACATCACCGAGAAAAATCAACCAAAAATCGAGAAGATTATTGAATTTAGAAATTAATTTAAATGTATCAAATATAATTCATTCAAGCCAGATTATAAAGGATACCTTCCTTGAATGCATTAATATTTGTTTCACCGATCATACATATTTAATTTTTTTTTTTAAGAGATAGGAATGATACGTGGTAGAATAGTGTGTTTTATGTTACAGTAAACTGGGGTGAATTGAGACATCATTGAAGAAATGGTAATCCTGACTAACCATTCTACGGTTTATATTTCTAATCTAAAAAACAATAAAATGCATCTCCCACAGTCCCACTGCTCATACTTTTTTCAATATGACTGAACGTGCGATTTAGCAGTTGAGGTAACCTTTTTCAAAAAACCTTGGTCTATCCTTTTCTATCCTACGTGTAATGTTCCGTTTAATTTCCGCTCGTGCGCCTGATTAACAGTCCTTCAGTTGGAATCGCGAAAGCTGCTATAAGCCTGGCGGAAGGAACCATTTGTTCCAAAAGATTCGATGACGGAGTTTGAATTTTTAATCATTAAATGCCGAACCGTTCGCTAGAGCAGAACATTAAAGTCAAAACTTTCCAGAGCTAGGGTTACCAGATCCTGCAACACCAAAAAGAGTACATTGAAATCATTTACCCAAAAAGTCAGGAAAAACGATATAACTCCGGTTTTCTGTGCTCCCAGCCATCAAGTTAATACAAGATCCGTTTAATTATCGAGCTTTCCTCCCGATGGTTTACAAAACAGAGGGAAAAAGATGTACATATTTCGTATTATTTGAGGAAGCCCTTACTACCTCGAATAAGCGGGGTTCTACTGTAATTGGAAACCCAAATATTTTCATTCAAGCAAATTCTGTCAATTTGTTGAGGTTATGCAAAAGTTGGATGATTCGAAGAGATAGCAGTATTTAGATGTTATGCTGACAAACCATAAAAAAAAACATTATAAAAAAATCCATTTAAAAAAGAGCTTTTTTGTTTAAGTAATTTGTTGTAAGTCGTATTCCTTTCGTAGGTTAAGCATAAGAAGAGAAATAACCTCATAAAATGGAAGAAGTACATATGTAGGTTTTTCAGATCAAATGTCTTTCACCAAAAAACATTTGGTTAAATTTCACAAAAAGTAGAGTACGCCCATTTCTTGACTGAAAAAGAGTACATGTACTCTTAAAAAAGTACGTATGAAAACCCTAAGCTCTATACGTTGGAAGAACAACTTCAATTGACAGGATTACCCTGTGGTAGTGCAGGTATTTTTTTTTAAATAACTTAAGATAGGGTTGCCATCCGTTCCGCAAAAGCGCATTTTTGTTGAATGGAAAACTTTTACAAAATTAACTGATATAACCCAGGAAAAAATAAACTTTAGTCCTAATTTGAATTCTGTGATGAACAGAAAAATTTTCGAATACTTCATTTTCTCAAAATATGTAGCATTTTTCATTATTTCTATAGGAACATACTGAATAACTCTAAGAGTTCGGTTCGCTTTGTTTTTCATCCTCGGATCCGTACGCGATGCTTGTTTGCTTGGAGTTTGGTGTGAAAGGATTGTAGCCTGCAAATTGCCAACCAGCCAAAATCAGTCTGTTTTTGTGCAATAGATCGTGGAAGAAATAATATTTTAAGATTGTGAATGATGCCCGGGGAAAATTTTCGCAAGTGTTTACTTGGGTTGGGAATAATTGAAGCGCCCTGATTGAATGAAATGTCGATTAGAAAAAAAAAAAATGTCGTGTTTGGCTTCCCGTTGCGTTCTATGGTGAAATTAAAAAAGAAATTATTTTGAAAGCCAGAAATAAAAGTTATACGAAAAATCAAATGTGAAAAAATGGCAGTCGTTGTTAAGTGATTACTATAGGTGTTTCATAAAGTGTTTTTCTGGAGAGTTGGGCCATCGTTATAAGGGTTCAATAGTGTTAAATCAGCGGTAATGAATGAAGCGGTGCATTGTAAATTGGTCATTATTCGCAAACAAGTTAGCGGCAGGACCGCGAAGCCCCTTTTTTCTGAATAGAACGATTGATCTTGCTTGGTGTGTGTGGAAAGCCTCCCTTGTCGACTTTTGTTGGCGTGGCATGGTGGTGGTAGGTTGAGGTGGCGCTAACGTTCCATCAGGCGATAAAAAGGGTGCTAACGGTGCTAACGAAGCTCGCGATATCACATGCGCACATGTAAAGGATGATTGATTATTCAGCTTCACAGATAAGTGGATTAGTTTTCATTTTATTGTTAACTAAAAATGTTATGAGCTTCAAAAATAAGATTTTTTGATGAAATTCTGCTAACTCTTTTAACATTTTACAGGCCATAGATATCATGATGATTAACGTGTTTGAAACGTATCCTAATTCTTTTCAGTTTTTAATGTTCGAATGATAAGAAGCCGTCGAATGCCGTCCGCTTTTTTTATTGTCGAAAATTCTTCTTCTCTTATTTTATTTATAAGGAAATGTCTTTTAACTACGTTCACGGTTACGTTTCTTAATGTTTCGTTATTGTTGGGTACACAATAATTTTTGTTTTTAATTAGTAGTAGTCTGATTGGAACCTACATATATGTTCAATATTCATCTCATATTTGTGTAAAATGGAACATCCAATACATTATTGAAGTGTTATTTTTTTTTCTTACATTGCAGATAGCTAAGCTGATAAATAACCACTCAATTAATTAATCAAAAAACTATAGTTAATTTTTTTTTTTATTTATCATTTTGTTTATTAGGCCTTTTACTTTGAGTTAAAATTTTAATGTTTTGTTTCTTTTTTTTTTGTATATTGCTTAGCTATGTATCGTTTACATATATGTATCGTAATCACAGAAAATTTTCTAGCTTATCGTTATGACTATGTAGAAATTACTATACTATACTTTCAATTTTTTTATAATTTGCAACTAACAATAAAAATTTGTCATACAGAGTTCAAGCCATCATCTCGTGAATGATTAATGCGATCCTTTTCGACGAAATTTCAAAGTGAATTCCAACAGTATTTAGTGGCGTTTAAATATATATTTTTTGTTCAATCTATTAGCGAAATGTTCTTTGTTGTTTTCGTTTTTAAGTTATGATAATCATACCGTGTGATCGATGCATTTTAGTGGTTATAAAATGTTTTTTTTCCAATTTCATTTCGGCGACGCTATAACATTAAGACGTTTTGTGATAGCTCAAAAAATAAATAGAGATGGCAGTAGTGAGAAAGTGGGTGTCTTAGCTAGCGTTAGCGATTCTTTATTTCGGTAAAAAAAAAGTGGAATATGTGTTTTCTCATGACTTCAACCGACCGACTATGGGCTGAAACAGAAAGCTAAGTACAATTTTCTATTAATTTTTAAAGATTTTTTTTAATACTTTATTTTTACTAGGATAATATTTTAACTTTTACTTGAAATTTTTTAAAAATATTTCATCAATTATTGATTTCTAGTTCATTCTTTATGAACTTTTATTTCAACTAGCATCGCAAAGTTTCACAGATCTTATAATTAAAAAAAAAAACACCTTTTTTGTATCCCTCGCTTCAGGCACGTTCTCGGGATTAATCATCGTTCAATTATCATTAAAACTTCGTCGATCAGTATCAGCATCAATTTACAGGATTTATCTACAAGATTAAGTATTTAAAAATTTCAACAAAAAGGGTAAGGAGTGTTGAACCACGGAACGATGAAAACAAATAATAAAGATGAAGGCCAATTAGAGGTTGGTACCAAAAAAAAATTCATTACTATTATTAGAGTCCTACATTAACTAATTGGATAAAACGAACGAAACGCTTAAATATCATTTTTATACATAAGATCAAATCATGAAATTGGTAAAAAATAAATAAAATGATAAAACAGGAATGATAGCTAGGGCTTCGTTTATACTTTCTTTAACATTTCATTTTGAAAAACTTGATTTTATAAGACATTTCAAATCGATTGTTATATCTATTTTTCGACACCATCAACGAATTCCAATCAAATTTTTAAGTAAAATTAATTAAGTTAAATAATTGTCTTCACTGTTCCATGTCGTATCCTTTAAAAAAAAATTTCAGGTTCTTTATTGTTATTTTTATTATTAGTTTAATCAGTGGTGACTAGGAGGTGTTGTTTATTTCCTACAGCATGTACATCGCCAACATAATGTAAACATTTATTATAAAAATTTTTTTATTCATTTATTTTAACAATACAATTTCCTTGAATTATTATTAGTAGGACGTGGTCATTGGTCATGTTTACTGTTCTTAGATTTTTGTATTTAAAATGAATCTATCATTTTCGATATTTTGTTTCAAATATTTTGCTTCGCAATTTTTTAATACTTCAAAAATTGTTTATTTTAGATCAGATGGAAATAAACATGGCTATGATACTGATTAAGGTCGGTTACAGCTATAGGTAAGCTTAGTGTGTCTTGAGGTAAGTTGGGTATAAAGGTGAGATTATTCTGTTGTATAACTATTTCATTTATTGATTATATGATATAAGAACGTTCAAACAGTTGCCAGCTGGGCAGGTATCTACACGCATGCGGAATACCTGTCGAAGATTCATAGCACTGAGAATGTTATGAATTTTATACGGTTGCGAAACTGTTTGCTCGTTCTACAAATAAGACATACACATACACGAAATTCATTCATTACATGACAGTTCACACGAAGCCATGGTGTCGGGTATGTGCTAATTTGCATTGAAGATTGGCCAAACTTATAATCTAAAGAATGCAATTTAGCGCATATGTTGGCGAAACTGCGGTGAATCCGTGCACCCATGGTGGATTATCTACATACATACATACAGGAACATACTGAATAACTCTAAAGCTCTAAGCATTACAGTAAGATTTTGATTCAATTAAGTGTTCTTAGAGCAAGTTCAATTAATGTATGAATAAAATATTGTTAAAGTTGCTTCCAATCAAAAATAGATTATAGAATTAAAGAGATCGCCGGAATATTAATTAAGTTGCCTTATTTTTTCCTGCACCTTTTTCGACTCCATTTTCCAAAGTTCATAAATAAAGATGAAAGTTTTCTAGAGTTTTCTATTTTTTAAACAAGTTACCAACCACACTTATTGTTATACAAATTAGACATAGGTTTTTTACTCGTTATAAAATCCGCCGTTATTATGTACGACTTGAAATATTTTCTCTCAAATAACGCGAAAACCGTGGAAAATAACGTATGGCAAAAACCGTGTAAATAGAAGTCATGTAAGAAACAATAAGCAAAATCAATCTGCGTTAAAAAAAACCTTAGTGTGCTTTCTATGAACAACTTTGGCTGATAGTAAACGTATAAATTTGGTACACAAATAAGCATTTTTAAGATTTTCTTAAATGTCCCGCTTTTTTCGGCTGTGTCCCGCTTTTTTCCTGAAATGTCCCGCATTTTTCTGAAAGTATCTGGCAAGCCTAACTTAAGATGAATGAAAAATACAGGGTCCGGCAATTGAAGTGCTACATTGAAATAAACATATGAATTGATCAAAACAACAACTTTTTATTTCAAATCCATTCAATTTTCCTTGAAAACAAATTACTTTTTCAAAATTCACTGGTAAAGTTCGATTTGTCCGCCCTTGAGTTTAACCACTCGCCGCAGACGGTCGAGGAACGCATCGTATGAGGCCCGCAGGTGTTCTTGTGGTATTTTATCCCAGGCTGCCATGAGATGTCGCTTCAGGACCTCCACACCTTCATGTTTCTTAGAGCAGACTTCAGCCTCTAACATACTCCAAACAGCGAAGTCCATAGGGTTTAGGTCTGGCCGGTCGGCTACTCGCCGGCCACTCGGAGCTCGAAATGAACCCTGGAAAATGTTGCTCAATCCAAAGTTGGGTTTTCTTCGCTTTGTGAGCCGGCGCCGAGTCCTGTTGGAAAACCCAATCCCTGGAACCAAAATGTCGACCTGCCCACGGTACGACGACATTCTGTCGAACTAGTTCCCGACATGTATTTTGGTTGATCTTCACTCCTTCAGGGACAAAAACCATCGGATCCGGCCATCACTGGCGATTGCGTCCCAAACCATCAGCGATGCGGGTTTCTGTCGCCGGGTGGCCGTCAGCAAGTCGGCATGGCTTCGTGATCTGTCTTGCTACCAAACTCTGTCGTTCTGCTTATTCACGAACTGCTGTATGGTGAAGAGTTTCTCGTCGGTAAACACGATATTTTTCAACCTTCCTTGCGCTGCCCTCTTCAGCAGTGCCTTCGCTCTTTTTTACCCATTCTTGTTTCTGCTTCACCGTAAGGTCTTGAACCTTTTGGATCTTGTAGGGCTTGGTTTGAAGTTTATCGTTCAGGATCCGATGGAGACTTCGATCTGATATGAGATCCTCATCAACATTCCACCTATATTTCTACCTTCAACAGGACCAGCACCCAGCAAACATTTTTGAAGCTATATTCTTATGCTGTTTTGTTATACGTTCCATATACATTAAAGAATGATCGTATGAAAGTTGAAAAATTGCACCTACCTAACGAAGGGGAAGCAATATAAAAACATATATTTCATTTCCTTCTAAAGCAACGAAAACTACACCAATTGGGAACTATTCGACACCTTATTCGTACCTATTCGAAGAATGCAAGAGAGCGCAAGATTTTGCTCTCACAGCTTCAAATCGTTGCCAGCGAAAATATTTTCCAGTTCTCGCATTGGTCAATATAACTCGATTCCCATCTGATTTTTAGCTATCTGGATGCACAGCTGGTTGCAGAGAGAACATAACGATGATGTACTCACTTGAAGCCCGCGCGGGAGCAAAATCATTTCAAAATTTACGAACATGGCGGACTTTCTATCATATCCGATTTGAACTGACTTCAGACGACATTTTGTCCAATCTTTCCACAATGCAGTTGGAATTGCGATTCGCAACACCTTGTAAACGACTTAAGAGTCATTTCAGATTCGATTTCATATTTGCTGGGCAGCGAAGTTCATTCTATCAATGAATGTTTATGATTCAAAAAGTGTCATTATTTTTTTTCGCAAAATAAATCCATTATTTCCATGTATCGAAAGAAAACCGTCTCAAGCCTACAAGAAAATTTCGCAACATTCTGAAAACTACAAGAGAAACTCATTTTGAATCTACAGGTGAGTTTGACAGATGAGCTGTATGGCTGTTCTGAGATTGTCCTGTTATTTCCAGCTGTTAAAAATACAGGACAAAATCTTTCCGACCACAGAAGAAAAGATTAAGTGTGTACGATGGTTAATACAAAATATTTTTTTTTTCATAATTGTTAATTGTATTCATTGAAAACTATTTGAAATCCAAACATAATTTGGTTGAAACGTCATTTTCAACCAATTATCCGTAGTCGGCACCTGGTAAAATATATGTTTTGCTTCGGATCCGCAAACACGACCGAAAAAAGGTGGACGATAACGAATTGTTACAAGCTGCTGAATTCACACAGAGCGCAATATCGGAATGCACTCGCAATTCACTGGATCTGCACCACTATTGACGGGAAAACTAAAACAAATTTGTTTTGCGCTAATGGGAGGAAACATGTTATGGTGGGCCAACCTGAGACTAGGCGAAAACTTTTTACCAACGACTGACGACGACGGCGATCGACAACGATTTTAGACTTTTCCGATTGAAGTCGGCGCCTGTAGGACTCGATGTCATTCAGGTAGGTTCCGCGAAACTCAACTGGGAAACGTTCCTACAAAGGTGGGAAAGCTGGAAGAGGATGGACTGAGGTAATAAGAAATGTTTTGAGTCAGAGATGATCAAATTAAAAAAAAATGATCTTTGTAATGCAATGTTTCGATAATGAAAAAGTTATCACTCCTGCATCGGTACATCATATATCAATAAAAACCAATAGAAAATAGTAATACTCTGTAAATTGAGAACCACTGTCTTAATCCACAAAGGGAAGAAAATGAACCAACGAAAGCAAAATCGTGACAAAAATCAATTTTCCGCATCTAATCAAGTTAAGGGAGTTAATGTGTAGTTTTTCGTGTTTTATTTTATATCGATAGACGCCTCCGCGCGGGCCGTTTCGTTGTCGTCATCGGAATCGCCGAAGACGAAGACGACGACGCCGCGCCGCAATCATTCGCAAACATTTCGCGTAATCATGATGATCATTGTCGTTCTCACTCCCTCGTTTTATAGACTGGTGGGACCTGGTCATTCATAGGTACCTACTATAAAGGTATTTTAGTAGGACTTTTTGCGGGCCTTTCAACTTTTCCAGTCCAGCTGAATCGAGAGACGATCGAAGTTCATCGTCTCCCGAAGCGCGCGCGTCCACGATCACGACAAAAGGTGACCATCTCCATGGGCTTCGAAGAGCTGGACCAGGACGATCCAGATCATACAGTATGGCTCAGCTGCTGGCCTGCCACCATTAGGAAAAGTCTTATGTCGTTTTATGAGCCGCTCATTCAATGTGAAATGGAGAGCTGATCTTGTTAATGCTTTTTGCCAACCATAGCCCCTTGACTTAATACTTGAAGATCATGGACACAAAACGATGTGGCTCTGCTTCTGAAACCCTATTTAAATGGCGGCTGAGTGCAATCTGTGTGGCGGCTTCAGTGCGAAATCTTGCGCGCCATGTGTTACATCGAAGTGGTTTGTAAATTTATCATCCCGCCGTAATTAACAAGAAAATAATGTATGACATAAACTGTGACTAATTAACGACTAATCGGGGGCGATAAATTTTTAATACGCTAAGCAGTTACCCGCCACCAGGAAGCACCAGCGTGTGTGCTCGGTGCTTTTCAATCTGATCGAGCCATGAAGCTCGTGCGAAAAGGGTCGAGGGATAAGCTTTTTTATGGTATCATAATAGTTGCAGTTTGTTTGATGGGCTCTACTAGGGAGTAATAGATGGGTAAATATTTTGCTGTACACGATTCAATTATGATTAAAATTGTACTTGGGGTCGGATTAATTTATTAATTGATTGGTTGTGTATTCAAATTTGAGAGTGTGCTTAGGACTCCTATTTAATTAATCAAATCAGTTTAATTGGGAATCCTTGAATCAATGGAGTTAAACAGTCTTTCAGGAGTTTCACAAGAAAGTAATCGATTTTTTTTTGCGGTTCCACATAAAAAACTCATAATTTTCTACACAGAAAGAAACATTTAAAATTATTTGCAAATCGTGGAACAAGCTTTTTGACGCAAATTAAGATTTCATATCGAGGGAGTTTACATAACATTGATGTAAAGAAGGTCTTATGTGCTCATTAAAAAATTTACATCACAATATTTTACCTTACCATTTTTTGTATTGGACGTCATTGATCTAAAGCATTTTGTTAAGATTATACGCTGTGAGACCCGGTTTACAGTTCGAGTGAAAATGAACATGAAAAAAATCTTATTTTATCAAAAACTCAAAACACGCGAAATTGTTGAAACATGAAATTCCAGCCGAACTTGCTCTTTAAAACCTTCTAGAACTGTTTTTACTTCAATTCCTCCGGTTTTACCGCGGAAATTTTAATGTAACTTCGTGTTGTTAAGTTATTGACGAAATAATATTTTTCACGTTCATTTTCACGTGAAATGTAAATGGGCCTGAACACAACTGCCTAAGGTATCAACGACAAATCCGCAGATTTGTGCACTTTAAAATTACTCGAATAATGATTTACAGAAAAATGTACCATTTCAAACTCATGCCTCATTTTTCGCAGAGTTAAAAAAAAACGATTTCCCAAATAGTCTCAATTTGTATGTTTTAATGGAAAATTGCAAATTTTGTCCCGCAAAATGCTTTAAAAACTAGCAGTTGAACAAAATTGTGAAAGGCAGATTTTTTTCTTTTTTCTGGTGCTGGTGAACGTGAGAAAGTCTTTTGGAAATTAAAAGAAAATTGTAGTTCCATTTACAATTCAGTCGGATAAATTTTTAATAGGGATCCTTATAATTTTTTTTGATTCATTATATATCTGTAGCAGTTAGTTGGAAAACTAATTTCAGTTTTTATTTTTTTTTATTGTATTTTTTTTTTGTTTATTTGTGACACTTTACCAACGTTAACTATTGATTTTTTTTTTTGATATTTTGACAATTTCTTGAACACATTGAAATAACTTAATGAAGCAGAACATTTCAACTTCAGCCGCGAAAATTGAACATAAGCGCTTATTAAAAAAAATTAATGTTTATCACAATTGAAGATCGAATCCAAAAGGCAAGTGCAACATTAAACAGTAAAGAAAATCAAATAAAAAATTCAGGAAAAAAACTGCTGACCCGATATATGTACCAATCCTGATCAAATGTTCAGTTTTACAATAATATATCAGTTGAAAAGTTCAAAGTCAAAAAAGATAGAATTTTTGTTTTAAAATACAAATCAGAAATCAATTTGAAATTGTTTTGAACCACAAAAATGTATAAAATAAAGTTCTTAAAATTCAATTTTTTATTAATAAATCTTCGTTTGAAATCTAAACCAAAATTTGAAATAAGCTTTGATAAAGATACGAAAGCTAAAATAACATCATACTTGAAAAAAAAACCAGAATCGGTACGCAAAATCACATTTTATTATTAAAAGATTGATTAAAATTTTTAATCATACTATGCAATTAAACAAAATGAAAAAATAGGATTTATTATATCTAAATTCAAATTGAATTCAGAAATCCGTTGAAGGATGAAAATACCGGATCAAAATAAAATCTTCAAAATATCTAAGTTTCGAAAAAGTCATAATCAGGCTTTAATTTTTAAATGAAAATTCAAACTAAGAAATGCAAACGGAATCTATATACAGTACGGTTCATAATTGTATAGAAATTGCGAGCACGCACACTTGTCATCAACTATCAAACAATTATATCATGAAATTTGAGCCTTCTAAAGATTGTGTGGCCAAAGATACAGTTATTCTACAACTCGGACATTTTGAACTTTTAACATTCAATATCTAAGAAACAACGCTACGATTTTAAATGAAATTTTGCAGAGTGGTTGTTGAAGTATAACGTTAGCATGTCTGAAGCTTTTGAAATGTTCTATTGATGGGATCAAAAGTTACGCGAGGTACAATATTTTAGGCATGAACCTAAAAATTCGATTTCTATACAATTTTGGAAGAAAATTTCCATAGGAAAGTCATATTAAATGTTCAACAACCACCAAATTTTTTTCAATCAAAAACTCAAAACAAAATCCTGAGATTCTGAATTCAAAACACAAATGGATTATTTATTCCGTTTTTGACTGATTTGTGGATGGGAAAGATATTGTTTACATCAATCGTCCAATATTCTATAGAAATCACATTTTAAGGTTCATTCCTGAAATATTGTACCTCGCGTAACTATTGATCCTATCGATAAAACTTTTCAAAAACTTCAGACATGCTACCTTTATATCCTCAAAATCACTCTGTTAAATATCAATAAAGAATGTAGCGTATTTTCTAAGATATTGAAATTCGAATGGTAAAAGTGCAAAGAATCTGATTTTTGTAGCATTACACAGTCAATTTTTGCCTCGATTTCCAGCAAAAAAAAATTGCTGGAAACGTTCAGCAAGCCAAATTTTTTATGGAAACTTGAATTTGTCTGTTAGAAATTTTCCAGCAATCGATCCGTATTGTTTTGGCGTTATTATACACACGAAATCATAGAAAAATCTGTAATTTCACAGGATTTTGAGCAAATTTTAATCACAGAATCTGTTTTACAGAACCTGTGTCACAGAACACAAAATTTTGAAAAGTTCATAGATTTCAAAGGGTTTTTAAATTTTGAATGATTTTCAAAACTATAATGTTTTTGGCCAGTATATAATTTAGACAATTTACTTTGCATTAAAAAAGTATGATAAGATTGGTAATGTTATCTGATTTTACCCAAATCAATGAAAAATGGTCTCAATTTATCGTGAATTTTCAATTAAATTAAAGGAAATAGCATCACAGAAAACCATGACCGAAATTGTAGATAAAATTAAGTTTTTCTCAAAACTCAGTTTTTTGAAGAATCAGTTTTTATTCTCAAAAACATAGAATTTTTCGGCATTCTTGATTATACATCGGATTGAGATGGAAGTTGAGTGTTGACATGAGTGTATTGAGGGACGAACTATATATTCCAGGTTTCAAATTAAGAATCAAGGGTAGGCCAAAGGGTTTCGTATTATCAACCGTTTAATGTTTTTGCGATATTAAAGTTATTCTTCATTGAATTGTGATGGAAAATTCCACATAGGAGTTTTACGAGACGCTCTATTGCTTTCAGATTTCAAATGTTGGGTCAGGGGTAGGAGAAAGGGTTTGTCTATATTATCTGCTCACTGTTTTGCGATATTGTCTTGATTATGCATCGGATTGCAATGAAAATTGGCACATGTGAGTTTTACAGTATAGGTAATTGATTTCAGGTATCATGTTCTGGATCGTGGTCCAAAAAAGAGGTCATCTATTTATGAATTAGTTGTTCCCTGTTTTTGCGATATTATGATTATGCATTTAATGCAATAATTTAGTGGAAGGCAGTCAATTGAAGTTTAGTTTTAGTGTGGAGGTCAAGCATATAAACCTCGTGCATATAAACATTTTGCATTTTCATGTTAAAATGTCGCGATTTTGCAACGGTTCGAGAAGAAAACACTCTCACATAAATTTCAATAAAAAGCCAATCAACTTCCTAATTTGAATTTAAAGATGAAGGACAAGAAAAAATGGCGACTTTAAACACTATTGAATGTTTTACCCAATATTGTGAAAAAGTGCATCGGGTTCAATATTCCAAACTTATCTTGACTTATCTTAATGAAAGAAAAACGAAGTTCGTACGAGATCAGTTAGTGGATAATACGAATATAAACATTTAGATTTTTGAATATGGTTTCCGCATTCATCGTGTCTTTTAAAAAACAAACAGAACCACACTTCAAAATTTGGGAATCAAATGTTGGCCGACATTAATGAACTTTCTTTATGAAAAAAAAAGAATGTAGATACTCATTACATTTCAAAATGAATCAAAGTTGAATGTCAAAAAGTTGCCACATTGACAATGAAACGATTTCAACACTGTTAAATTTTAAATGTATTGCATAGAAGTGCGAAAAACCAATGTTCAACTTAGGGACTATAAAACTGACAGTTAAATTAGAATGTAGCTCATTTCATAAAATTAAAAAAATGCTGAAGAGGTCTACTAAAAAATTTGTTGTTGAATTCCTGGTGAAATTTCCTAAATAAACTCATTTCAAATCAGAACCTGAAAATTTGAGTTTTCGATCTGATTCTCAAGTTGTTTCCATCTCAAAATTCCTATCAGTGACAAACTTAAAGAACATCCTGAACTAGATGAAGAGTTCAATGAATATCTTGATTGTATTTTGTGACGTATTATAATGGGGAGTGATGGAGGAGGGGTATGTGACAAAAGAAGAATTTGAAATTTGTCCGGCTCTAATTGGCCCAAAAGTAGTGCATTAGCAGGCAATTTTTTTTATTAACAGCCATATAGGAAGGAATATATAGAGAGGAACAGAAGAGCAGCGTATCAAAATTTTGCTCGCGCATCGCGAAAATCCAAGCTACTCGCACGCAAAGCTGGCAAAATCGCTAAAAGTTGCCAAATCAACCGTTACAAATATAATTAAAATGTATGGGGAACGTTTGTCGACAGCCAGGAAGTCTTGATCGGGGGGAAATCGAAAACCGGAAGCCGCTGAGACGACAAAAAGAGTTGCCGAAATCTCTCGCCGAAATGCCGCAAATAAGCTGGGTTTTTCGTCTACAACCGTGCATCGAGCAAAAAAACGAGCCGGACTATCGACTTACAAGAAGGTAGTGACTTCAAATCGCGATGGTAAACAAAATACAACGGCTAAAGCGTGATCCCGGAGGCTGTACACGACGATGCTGACGAAGTTTGACTGCGTGGTAATGGACGACGAAACCTATGTCAAAGCCGACTACAAGCAGCTTCCGGGACAGGAGTTTCATACGGCAAAAAAAGGGGAAAGGTACCAGATATTTTCAAGCACATGAAACTGTCAAAGTTCGCGAAGAAATATCTGGTTTGGCAAGCCATTTGTATCTGTGGCTTGAAAAGCAGCATTTTCATAGCTTCCGGGACTGTCAACCAAGAAATTTACGTGAAAGAATGTTTGAATAAATGTCTGCTGCCTTTCCTGAAGAAACACGGTTGTTCCGTACTGTTTTGGCCAGATTTGGCATCTTGCCATTGCGGTAAAAAGGCCATGGAGTGGTACGCCGCCAACAACGTGCAGGTGGTTCCCAAGGACAAGAACCCTCCCAACACGCCAGAGCTCCGCCCAATTGAGAAATACTGGGCTATTGTCAAGCGGAACCTAAAGAAGACCAAAAAAACTGCTAAGGACGAGCAGTAGTTCAAGGCAAACTGGTTTTCTGCGGCGAAGAAGGTGGACAAGGTGACTGTACAAAATTTGATGGCAGGGGTTAAGCGTAAGGTCCGGCAATTCGGATTTGGAAAAGCGAAAGCCTAACTGAATATTTTTCCTGAATTTTATAGGGGAGAGTGGGGTATCGTGGGCCATGGGGAAACGTGGGCCACTTTTAATATCTCAGATGTGTGTTGAGATAAAAATCTCAAACCAACTGTCATCGTCGTCACTTTGCGTGAGCATATATTTCTATATGTTGTTGACTTAAACACGCATCATATGCTTCTTTTATTTAGCCAGCGGCTTCGGCGTAGTGGTTAGAGTTCAAGTCATCTACGCCAAAGTTCATGAGATCGAATCCCGGTCATGGCATACATAGTACACTTTCTGTGGTCTGGTGGTTTTAGCATTTGTGAGATGCTAGCCATCATTACTTCGAAAGATGTGCGCTTAGAAAGAGACGAACCAGCCCAAGGCTGAAAGTCTCTATAATAAGAAAAAAAATCTTTTATTTATCAAGCTAAAAAAAAGTTAGAAAAATTTACTTACAGAATTTAAAAAAAAAAAACCACTAATTTCATCGATGGGGAATCTAAAGTGCATAATAAAAATATGCTCATACGCTTATGATCTTAGTTTTTTGATGATCTTTCACGTGGAAAAGGAATTTTTGATGGAACATCAATAAGTCACACAAACGCAACCAATTTGCAAATCATAGCTTGTGGGGAATCGTGGGCCACACATCTTCAACCACCTGTATTTTTATGTTTTTATACACATTCAGAACTTAAAATACGTTTTACCTATCTCTAAAGTTTTCTTATGCCAAGTGAAGAGTTATGAGAAATATTTTGTCCATCCTGTATAAGAAAATTTGCCAAAACGTTCGCGAGCCAGGTTTTGGAATCTATTCGATCATACACAGCGCTGTTTTTTATTTCATCATCTGAAATTGCTTTAAAATAACGAAATGAATTAGGAAATCACAGTTTTGGGTCAATTAATAAACTTTGCATGTTATTTGGTCAATTTGGATTTGGTGGCCCACGATTCCCCACCATTTTTCAAAATCTATAAATATTGCTTTTTTCAAAACAGTCAGAATTTGGGGAAAATAACTTATTAAAATTTTAAAAAAATACCTTATGATACCTTAAAAATGTAGAAAACCATACCATTTTTTATTTTCATTTTATCTTTTATAATAAAGAAGTTATAGAACAACGAAAAAAAGTGGCCCATGATTCCCCACTCTCCCATACTAATTATACTTGAAAAAGAAATTTCATTTGATTTTTTAAATAAATAATTTCACAGATTTACACGCGTTTTCCTTTGACCAAATTTTTACCGTATCACCCTTGAAAAGCTGTCTGTAATTTCAATATCTTATGATTTATTCAATTATAAAAACGTTCAATTAGTTAATTTTATCACTTCAAACCTCTGAAACTGTTGTTCTCAACTTCTATATGCATGATTTTTATAGACGAAAAAAATACATCAAACTGTTTGAAATACTTATTTGAAGTTCTTAAGTTTTTGGCATAAGCAACTCTTTCAAACGGCTTTAGATGCATTCAAACCGATAGGCTCATATAGGAACATTTCTCGCTTGCTGATAGCCGGCGTGACCATACTTGAAGCTGGTTGTGAGCGAATTTCTGACGGTCGCCTTAGAAATAAAAAGTTACCCTAGCAAACCTGGGACGCAAACGTGAAAATCATCAAAATCATTTGAAGTTGAAAATTATTTTAATTTCATGAAAAAGATTGTCTCTGGAGGTGTATAACGAGAGGCCCGACACGCTTCCGGTTTTAAGCAGGTGGCTTAAGCGCCACTTCCGTTTGGAAGACCACCTACCCTTTCTTATCTTGCCCAGCTGATGAGACTCGGTCGCGAGTTCCTTTTGATTCCCGATTTTGGGAAAGAAGCGGAAGGGACTCTAAAAAGGGATCCGTACTTCGACCCCTAAGGGCCGCCCTGAAGTCGAGACAAAACCCGGGAGAAATCCGTGGAAAAGAGAGTTAGCTGTTCGTTACGAAAGCAAGCTAGGGGCGCTAATCATCGGACGAGACCAAACCCCTTACCTGGATCAAAAGAGACAGAAATCGATTGGATTCGCGGCCAATCTCCGCAGTAAAGATACAAAATAAATCCCGAACAACGAACAGCGTGTGACTCCCTTTCCAGTTACCCCAATCAGGTTCTCATCGTGAAAACATTGGCATTTTGCTTAGGTACAATAATTAGTTCGATTTATTGTAATTTTATGTGTGTTGTGTTTACATAATACTGTTTTAGGCCTAAACTATTTTTCCCTCTTTCAAACTTCTACCTAGCAGTGCATTTGGGTGGAGACGCTTGGTTTCTAACAAATTTTACTTAGTGATTTCGAGTCGAACAAATCATTTAATTTTGTTTAGTTTTTCGACTTTTTGAGTGAAAAGGCTGTTTTAGACGGCTAGCCAGTCCGAAAAACCCGATTTTCCCGCCAAAAAGCGGAAAAAAACACTCCATTTATCCGGCTCAATGAAGACGGTTAAAGTCTGACTGTTAGCTGTTGGCGGGACTTAGTCGGAGTCCTGTCGCGTTCGGTTACCCCTTTTAGGCACCGTATCGCCCTCCCGGCTGATGTATGCTGGTTGAGGCCTTTGCGGGTAGACGAAACGGGGCGGTATGAACCCTTTTTGTTAAGGCCGATCACCACCTAGCAAACTCGTGGCTGTGGCGTGTCCTTCTGTAGGATTGGTCGAATCCGGTGATGGTTTGGCTGCGGTGGCTTGTTCCGCAAACTTTGGCTCGGCTATGAGCTGGTGGCCGGCCTGCCGTCGGCCGATCGTGACGCAAGCGGATGCCGTGCACTGCTTCAATACGGCTGGATGTTTGGTCGGTGAATCCAGCGGGATGTCGGTGTTGTGGAGTCCCCGCTGCGGGTTCGTACCTGGTTCGGCGTCCGTCGCCTGGGGCGGATGCTGTGCGTATGCGTCGTACCTGTAGCTGATTGGCGGGGTTACATATTTGACGGGTTGGGTGAGACTGTGTCCCATTTGGGTCCTCCACATACCTAAGCAGTATTTAAATGCACCACTGAATTGCACTGCGCACTGCTCTAAGCAGTCCTAGCCTTCAAACCTAGCACGGTCTAAATTAAAAGAGGGCTGATTAGATCAGAGTACCTGTTCTAGGATGCACTTCAATATAATTTACCTATCCGAGTAAAAGTACAACTAAACTACTGGACCCTAACTCTTCTGATCAACGGACGTAAGTGAGCTTAGAAACTCTATCGTCCTCTGATCGACCTGGTCTAGCCTGACTTCGCAACGGGAACGACCCAATACGAACGAGTCTAATCGCGAAGTCAAACAACTACATCCCAGTTCGCGAATTCTTCGAGTAGTCCTCGTCTTCCCCTTCTGGACCCGAAAATAGAGGCCCAACTTTTGCTCTGCCAAAATAAGTGCACAAAAGCCCCCGAAAGAGGTCATTCACCTGACGCTAAAATAAGAAAGTGGTCGGTGGCCTACAGAAGATAGCATCTAGAGTCACGTGCTTGCCGCCAGAATTGTGTCGGTCACTCAGATGTGTTAATGATTGATGATTGTTCATTTGGGGTGGTGTTTCATATGGTAATGGGTGTTTGTTTCGTTCTTGTATTTAATTATTTTAAAAAGGGCAAAATTTCTGTTGGCATGTTTGAAACCGTTGGAAACAATAATATTGAATTTATATTAGGCTTATTATTAACATTGGAAGAAATGAATGAATCGTTTGAAAAAGGTAGAGAAATAAATAAATAATATTGCTTCGACTTTATGTACCCGTTACAGGTGGTCTCTCTACCTCTCTTGTTTTTTTTTTTCCATTCATTAGACTTTTTTACACTTATAAAAAATACTATTAGCGCTATTGATAGCCTTACGTGTTTTCGCTAATACGCTACTTATGAAAAATAACCAGTGTTCTAACATAAACAAGATTTTGAGGTTGAGAAATTGATGAATATTCCATATTTTAAATTTAAGAAAATATTGTGCAATATAAGTAGATGGAAAACAAACAAAAACATGAAAAATAAACAGAAAGATGAAAAATAAACAAAGCCAAGAATGCTAGTGGGTGGTCTTATCTGCATGTTAACTGCACGAATGACAATAAACTTCACGAGAAGCCATCTGCTCCATCTCCTTAGATGTAAAGCTAATCGTATGGCTGGAAGACAATCATTCGAATGCAGCCGGGTGCTTATGATTGGCACGTGATCCCCGTTCACGTTTTCGAAATCGAATCATTTCAATTGCATCCGAATATGACAACTGAAGGCTGGCTTCTTCTTGGAGGAAGACAGTAAGGTTGGGATTGTAGTAACAAGTATGTTTCAAAATTTACAAAATATAACTTATTTGACAAAATATATAGGCAATTGAAATCTAAAACAAGTGTGTAAAATGACAGAAAAAAAATTGACGTTTGAGGAAAAATTTCTTTGGAGGTTGCGAAATTGTCGTTAAAAAATCCCTACAAAAAAGGTTGCATCGTCGGGATGATTTCATTTGCCACACGAGCATGATGGGGGCATCTGATGGTGAAATCTCATTGCTGCCAACTAACCATTCAATCCCATCGGATAGACTCCCGGTAGTGCCAAGAAACATCGTCCATTAACATATGTTAATTTTCGACATGTAACCTTCCTGCAGCTCCGGCATATTCCATCCGGATGTGGATTAGGGCAGCAGAAGGCCTCCCAATAATGACGGCATACAGCTGTAGCAGTAAAACAATCGGCGAAATGCATCTAAGATTGAAGACATTTGCAAATTGACTCCCCCAGCTAGGAAAGGTTTGAACTTGTTTTCTTCTTTCAGCTGGAAGGGCAGGGATGCAAGTATTATTTTGGGAAGAAATTTGTGAATTGAGAGTTACTACTGACAAATGAGTTTGTATTTTTTTTTTATTTGGTTTGGTGAGAACTTCTAAGTGTTTTTTTAAGGAAGTGTCATCATCCTGGTTGGGAGGAATTGAATTTTCCATACATGGTATGCACATTATCTTATAATCTGGCAACACTATTTAAACTAAGATTCCATAAAGATCGTTGAGCCTCAGGTATCCGAATAGTCCCACGCCTTTCGGCACCATGCCGAATGGAAACAAATAGCGAAAAACTCGCATAAAACTTTATGAAATTTTCGTGATCGAATATTGATGTTCAGTAGCTTCTTGACGAAACTGATAAACAGGAGTCAACCTCTCCTGAAATAGCAATTCAAATCAAGCTCCAATGATTTGAAAAACAACCGATCGTACACGCCAAAACATTTAAAATGATTTGGTCGTAAAAATTTCAATCCTAGCAATATGAATCAGAGGTTTCTTTTGAAAAAATAAACGTTTCAAAGTAAGGAGGGCTCAGTAAAGATTTTTTTTTTCATCTGACTTGATGCTAAGATTTGATTATAATTTTAATGGCATGTGCGGCGGAATGAAAACTAGAGAGAATTTATTTTAAAGAAATTTGAGAGAAAGGTGGATAGACAGGCATTAGTGCGCCTATAGGAGAAAGCTTGATAGGTGTTGAAATTTTAGGCTAGAGGGCATGTTTATAAAAAGCTCCCATGAATTGCTCTACACTAGCTAACTATACATGAGAAAGAGAATTCCCATGTATAGCGTGCCCAGTGGTTTGAGAGCGTGTTTTTACGCACACTTCAAAAGAGCAAAAACGTAGCAACTCATGGGCCTACTGAGCTTTCCTTATGCCAGAACAGTTCTAGTGACGTTGCTACGCTACGCTTTTTCTGAGTTTCTCATGTATAGTTAGCTAGTGTAGAGCAAAGGCGGGAGCAATTCATGGGAGCTTTCCATAAACATGCCCTCTAGCCTAAAATTTCAACACCTATCAAGCTTTCTCCTATTGGCGCACTAATGCCTGTCTATCACCCTTTCTTTCAAATTTCTTTAAAATAAATTCTCTCTAGTTTTCATTCCGCCGCACATGCCATTAAAATTATAATCATACAAATTACGGCGATTAAAATCATATAACAAACGATGCTAAGATTTATAATCAAATACTATTTTCGTATGAAAAAGGAAACACAGTGTAGTTTCAAGGCGGCCCTTCAAACAGTTTATAAGTTGGACTAGATTGTTTAATTTCTCATTTATTTTGACCTTATTCTAATTTAATTTTATTCTTTCTGGAAACTCAAAGTACTGCGAAAATGTTGTCAATCGTCTGTGGTTCGCAACAGTGCTAGCAATGATGCCATTTTCAATGACAAGAAAAATTGCCAATAAAACATTCTGGTCAGGAGACACAGCCACTGTAAAATTTCTTTAGCCGGAGCTTTGAGTTAAGGATTTTTTTTATAATCTGACGGTTTTGCCCCAGGGTCTTCAAATCTTCGTTAAAATTTCAAATTTAGTAAATTGTTTGGACCTAAAAACACATGAATGTTTCAGATTGTTGTTTTTGTATATTTATGGATAGATTCGGTAAAATAAAACCATATTTCAACGCCACAAAACTATGTCATTTTTCAAAGGAAATCATAAAAGCATATTAATCTCAATGAGATTTTATCAGCTTTTAAAATAAAACATTAAAAAAATATCATTTAAAATTGATGACACCAAAGTAGGTCACCATCTACTATAGGCGTTATGAAAGAAATAATAACAATAAATCTCTTTTTTTGTATCAAAAACACAATGGTCGAACAACTGCACTCACATAAGTACTCTGGTAGCGCGCGCTTCTAACAACGTTGGAGCATTAGTGCTCATCAAAACAGGTAAAAAAACACTAGTTTCTGGTGATTTGTATAGAGTTTGCAGCAAAAATGTTTTCAAGTTTTAACCAATATTTAATCTAATAGCGTAATCTTTATGCCCAGTTTATAACCAGATACTGGACAGTAAATCACTGAAGAATCTGTCAGTGTTTCGGATGATCTTGTGAGCGAGTGAGGCAATACACTGACGACGTGTATTTATGTTCGTTTTTGTGCAAAACTAAGCGAGTGGAGGAAACAAATACGAAATTTTTTTCATTAGTTGATAGCCTAGGAGGTAAATTCTTTTTAACGGATTGCATTCCAAGACACGATGAACCATCACGCCATAAAGTTCGCCTGGGGTCTCTGGCCATTATTCCCATTTAGACCTTCAACGGCTGTATCCGTGATGGGAGACCAAGTCTACACTTCTGCGCTCCTCTGACGAGTTGAGGTCCTGCCTTAACTTGTAAACCGAGACTCGCTTGGTTTCCACGACTTACGTGCGCTCCACCTCTGTTTGAGTCCACTGCTAGAGACCAGTGAACTCTCCTCTTTGCCCGTCCGTTTGCCGATCGAGAGCAGCTTATCATGGACACGCGCCTGTCACAGTGCACGTCCGGTGCTTTATGGAACTACTCGGATAGTTTCCGGCGAAGACATCATCCTATACCAGCTCGAGTGACTCACCCGCCGAACGACGCGAAGTCTCTCTATCCGAGAGTATTTCTCGGCGTGAATACTGTTCTCACTACGAGTTCTACTACAGAGAAGGTAATGTCGTAGGCAGTGCGTTCTACTCGGATGCTCCGCGGCGGTGAAGGTATCCTTCATAGCGTTCGCGACGCATCTAACAGCTCGGCATACGCAGAAGGTAAAGTCTTATCTTTGCATGCTTTACTGCTAGGATCGGACGCACTCGACTCGAAAGCTTCCCGGCGAAACGGCATTCTACTCCGAACGTGGTCCGATCTTCCTCCTTCCTATGGCGGCCACCCTGAGGTTGGCAACCCTAGGCTTTTTGCCCGCCGTGTGCCGATCGAGAGCAGCTTATCTTAGATTCGCACCTATCACAGCACACGTACGGGCTTTTGACGCTTACAACTCAGATGAATGTCGGGGACGGTGATGTCATCCTACTTGGCTCGAGTGGCTCACCCGACGGTGACACGAACCACTCCACTCGAGAACATTCCGTGGCGTGAATACTCTACCCCTACGAGTTCGACTGCGGAGAAGGTCATATCCTATCATACACACATTCGTGACGTACCAAGCAGCTCGACGTAAGCAGAAGGTCTTTGTATACTTTACTGCTAGATTCAGACGCACCCCGGTACTCTGATGCTCCCCGGTGAAGGAGAGTCACCCTACTGGTGATGGACTTCCAGATTTTATCCGGATCTTCCAGACTTTTTGAAATTTTGTCAGAAATTTTTTTAGGTTTCCAGGCTTCCAGACTTTTGTCATTTCTTCCAAACATTTCCAGACTTTTGAGTTTCGACATGAAATTTCTGACAAAGCAACCAAAATTTAAAATTTTCGTTGCAAAATGGCAGGAAATGATTCGAATTAGTAATTGAAGAGTGAGAAATGCTACGAAGATGGTAGTAAAAGGAAGTAGAGCATAGAACGTAGTACCGCCGACATCACCACACCCAAAATAATCTGCACATAGCGGCTACGTGAAAAACTACACAATTTTTATCCAATTGATTTTCACTTAAATGCTAAGACAGTAGGCGTCGGTTGAAACTGTCAGACGCGTTTTTTCCGGGCTGAAAATTATCTCTTTGGAAATTTCAATAAATTTATAGTTTTTATTCAAGAAACAAGTGCGAGAAAGTCGAGTTAAAGTGGACAACCGGAAGTGTTTGTGTGTGAGTTTGAAGCAGGTCCATAGTTTTCGGCTTTTTTTGGCGTTTTCCCTGGTCAACTGGACAATTTCGAAAAATTTTGAAAGGCTTTCAACAACGATTTTATTCCTGGAATATCTACAGGGGAAAAAATAATTGTATGCAGAAAACCGAAGCTAAGTATTTTTAATTTATAGCTCATTTTTCATAATATGGAAAAAGATATCTTGCGATGGATTGCAATGCAACTGAGTGCGTTAATTCGGTTATAACTTTGAGATCTTGAATCATTTTTGGTAGGTAGCTAGGTACTTTAACGAGATTAAAGCTCAAAACTATGTTTAGATTAAAAAAAATAAGAATACTGATGTCAAAAGAAGGTATATATTTATTTCATTACATTGAACTTTAATGTGAAAGTCGATGATGTATCTAGATCCAAATTGTTTTTTTCCATACTTTTCTAATGTTTTTTCCATTTTGTTCTCAATGAACAGTGATAACTTGTTTAGTTTGTACCAAATTTTAATAAATTTGCAGTTCAAATCGTAAGGTATTTCTCCAGAAATAGTTATTTTTATTTATTGAAGACATTTCCACTTTTCACATATTTTCACGGGGTGTTTATATTTCTGTAAATCAGTTTTCTAGGACGAAGAACTATGTAATCAGAGCATCAAGCAGCTGCACATAACGACCGTAGAATGTGAAATCAAGAAACTGATAGAGAACAAGCGCCAAACTTAGAAAGTTTCGGGTGAGATCTATCCTATTTTTCTTATTTTAACTGTACACATCAAACATTGCACTTTATAACCTAACCCTACATAATCATAAGAAGCGTTTGGCAGGGATCTCCACGCTTCATCCCTCCCTTGTTCCTGTATCTTTAGCGTTTTCATCACATGGTTGGCCTGGCCGTAGTGGTATCTGCAATGCATGTTCTATGTATCAGAAACCATGTTGAAAAGAAAAATGTGAAACGCAAGTTTTTCATTTTCCAGGATGCATACAAGTTTTGGCCATGTTGGTGTAAGAAGAAGAAGAAGAAGAAGAATTGATTTTCACTTAAATGCTACGAAATCAATTCGTAAACGCGTCCCTATAAGAATTCGTGTTTCATGGAGTACACCTACAATTTACATGAACTTCAAGTAAGTTCAACGCGAAATGGCCATGAATGCTACGGGGAATGTTTTTAATACACGAATGGAATTAAGGTTGATTATTTCTTACGTATTTTTTATTTTTGTAAAAATGTTCAAAACAAAACAAGGTAACAATGGAATGAACTTTATTTTCATAGTATTTACACTTACACTACACTTTATGAGAAATTAGAACACTTCAATTCCTGCAACGTTATTTTGGTTTGTTGAATCCTGTAGAAAAAGGAAAGTATACATTATTGGAAAATTAATGATTTAAATTCAAAATACTTGACTTTGTTCATTGTTGCGTGATCGGTGCGCTGCTGAACCCGGACAGTCATATGTAGTCCGTATATGTAGGACGGTAGGACTCCTTATAAAGAACGAGTATGATGAAAAAACAAAACATAATAAATACAAATTATAGCTTGGCATCATTATCACTTACCAGGAGATCAAGTTAAATCCAATGAAATCTTTCTTGGCATGCATTATCTCTTCTAAGGAAGATTTAGAACGATTGAAAAATCTGCTTTTCTTCACAACAGAAATTTAACTGAACGTCAATTCAATTTTCTAATAAGAATTTACAACAGCACGCTCTAGACAAATGAAAAGAAATGGATTCACTTTGGCTTTACGTGAAATTCATGCGTTAGTTACGTAGAAGTAAAGGAGTTACAACAGGCACACGTAGAATCGATGTGATGCATCAAAATCTTAGTTTACGTGAAAAATCCCGTAGAATAAATTTCTTAATTATTTTGGGTGCACAATAGTCTCAGGCATTGATAGTGTATTGAATGTATGATTATTATGAACTGAGTGTCCCCAGACTGCAGTATTGCGATCTGGCGACCAAAAAAAAAAGGTCACCACCTATAACGTGTTCGCCATCCAGACTTTTCCATACTTTTCCAGACATTTTTTTTTTTAAATTTTCCAGACATTTCTGAAAAACAGTTGGCATCATTGATCCAAGTCGAATAAGAAAAAAAATCGGCCTCGGCGTGCGCGAGTTTCGCTGAAATATAACCGTCTTTTTTTCCTAAGTCGGGATTCCCAGTACTCAATTTTCTGAATTCTCTGTCGATTTTTGAAAGGACGCGCTTACTGGGTATTCTCATTCGATTTGTCCTGCCGAGATACCTAGAGGCAACGAATACGAATGCGTACATGCAGAGATGCCAATATGCCTGATTTTTCAGGCGTTGTCTGATTTTTCGAGGCTCTGCCTGACAACCTGATAAGCCATTAAATTTCCCTGATTTTTGAAAATATGCCTGATTTTGCCTGATTTTGCCTGATTTTGCCTGATTTTTGCGAATGTCGTGAAAAATGGGTAGTAAGGAACTGGAGTAGGTACCATAGCTGAAATAAAAAGTGAAAAAGTGGCTGAATCAAAGCAATCGAAAGATTCCCGTTAATTTTTATTCAAAAAGAGAATCAAAGAGAATCTTTCGATTTCTTGGATGCAGTAGAATTATTCAACTAAGTAGGCTAACAAGAGTCAAAATGTGGAGCGACGACCAAAAAAAAAAAAAAGGTCAGCACTTAGAGCGAAATTTCCGTTACTTTTGCGTAGCCTGATTTTGCCTGATTTTTATTTCGCCAGTTCCCTGATTTTTGAAAATAAATGTTGGCAACCCTGCGTACTTGCTAAATCAGTTTGAATCGTACACTCGTACGGTGCAGTTGTAGCAGTCGCCTTCTCAGGCAGGCTAACACGCGTCTCGAAGGGAAGCATACAAACACGATTCGGATTGTTTTCGTGTGTTTCTCTGGAGGGCGTGTCTTAGATTATTTCGTGGCACTCACTCAAGGCACGCGTATGGTGTGTTCCTCTCTGCCGATTAGATGATGCTAAATCGCAAGAGAGATCGTTACGATCCCTCTGCCTGTTTCAGTTACCTCTCTGCCGATTCATGTTTACTGGGTATTTGCGTTCGAGGAGTGTCGCCGAAATTAACCGTTTTATTCTATTTACGGTGACTCAACTCTCAATTTTTTGCATGCTCTGTCGATTTTTGAGAGGACGCACTTACTGGGGTGTGGCTAAACTAAGCGGCTAACTTGAGTATGAGAGCGTCACCCGGTTTTTTATGTGACGGGCCCCCCAGGAATTCACCCGTCACCCGAATATGGGTGCCATGGCGACAAACGTGTTAGTATTATGTTAGATTCATGTGTACCAGATTCATAAAAAGTTCGAAAAACAGCTACTTTTGAAAAGCCGTCATAAATTATGTATTTCGTATTTTAAAAATCTAAAGATGCCAAAATGTTCCAAAATACGTCAACTTTCCAATTTATTTTTTCAAAATTTTCTACTGTAACAGAAACAGCTTTGGCGGTTGATTAATTGGAAAGTACGTGTTTTACACAATTTTTTTACATTTTTTGAGGACATAATCTTAGAAAATTAAAAAAAAAATGTTCCATATGTGCAACATATAGATTATATCTTCAGCTTTCTCAGGCACTTAGTGAATTTTTTTTCAAGCACTTATTAACTGATTTACAGCCTTTTTCTGAAGCATGTTTTTCATAAAAAATTTCTTGGACTTTAAATAACTTTAAAATTATTGATTGTAGCTGAAAATTGTCTGAGGAACATATTTGAGTCGAGTTATAAGCTTGTTGAGAAACAAGGGAATTTTAGCGAAAACGGTGTTTGTCGTCATTTGACCGCTCGCGGTATGAATAGGTATACCACATGCGTTATTCGAAAACCGCAACACTAAAAAAAAAAAATTAAAAAAAAGGAAAAATACTTGCATTTTGTAAATTAAAATAGTCCTGTCGTTAAATTTTCGAAAAAAAAACAATTATATATGTTGAAATGAAAGGTTCAACGCAGGTTTCAGTGGTGAAATAGAGTTAATCTTTATTTTTTTATTTTTTTTTTTCAAGGAATTTAACAGCAAGCTGTCATTCTTCCCAAATTCCCGAGTTAATCTTTATTCGTTTTGTTCGTCAAGCCCTTAAATAACTACTTATAACAAAAGCGATAGCTATTTACATTATTCACTGAAGTGATATCCTCTCTTATAAGTTTTCTCATTTTCATGTGATATTCTGAGCTAACCACTCAGAATATCTGGCAACACTGGTGAGTTACCACGAACCTAAATTAAGTTGTTTGGCTTCACAGTGTGATGATGTAAACATTTGTACCGTGTTTACCATCATCAGCTGTCATCATCAATCATCACCGCTATTGTTTCAATTGCGAATTGACTCAAAGCATGCGGAACCAAAACAAACTGTTTTGGTTTCGCCGACGGAGCGGCAGATTTCCTCTGCCAAAACCGTAAGTATCAACAATATAAGGCGTAATCACCGTTTAAAGTTCAAAAACCGTCATTTGACCGCCTCCGGTACGTTTAGTGTGTTAACAAAGCTGGACGAGTGTTTCAGAACGAAAAGTTTACTGAGTTGCATTTTTCAAGCCGCCCGGGGAGAAATGGACAACCATGCTTATAGTACCTGCTTTTTAATCTGCAGTTACAAATAACATACAACGATTCGTTATAAATGTATTGGTTAATTATTTTTAAATAACTGGAAAATTGTATCATATCAAAGTCACATTTTTTTTGTTTCGATTATAGTCGTTTTACCATCTTTGTGGCATTTGCGACTTTATCAACGTTACAGTTGACGGAAAATTATTGAGACGATTTGCCAAGCATTTTCCGGAGGAGTAGGCTGCGTCTGTAAACGACAGTTGTGAATTTTTTTGTTGCTAATTTTAACTCCTGGAAAATTTTTGTTTTGTGTTGAAAAATAGTTAGAAGATTGATGCTTTGAGTTTGTATCGTATTGATTCTTGATTAGTTGATGTTTTGAGGTGTACAAGCTTTATTTATTGCGAAACTTGGTGGATGATGTCACTGGCCGCTGCAACAGCTGGAGCCGGTGCCGAGCTGATTATCAACATATAACGACCGATGAATAATAAAAAAAAGCTCAAGGAAAAGTACATTTCCAGGAACTTTGATTTTAGCGATGAACTCGAAAAACAATTTGGGTTACGAAGTGAAAAGTGGCGAATGGGATTTTACCGGAGTAGGAGAACAGGAATAACCGTTTCAAAAATACTGGTTGGAGAGATCAGCGTCTCAAACCTGTCTGGATAAGCGTCAACCTAAGAAGTTCCTGGTGAGATCAATCCATTTTTTTTGTTTTTAAGTCTGATTTCAACTGTACATTTTAAACATTAGCACTTTATAACCTAACCCTACATAATCATAAGAAGCGTTTGGCAGGGAACTCCACGCTTCATCTCTCCCTTGTTCCTGTATCTTTTGCGTTTTCATCACATGGTTGGCCTGGCCGTAGTAGTATCTGCAATGCATGTTCTATGTATCAGATACTATGTTGAAAAGAAAAATGAGAAACGCAAGTTTTTCATTTTCCAGGATGCATACAAGTTTTGGCCATGTTGGTGTTAGAAGAAGAAGAAGAAGAAGAAGAAGAAGAAGTTACAGTTGACGGAAAATTATTGAAAAACTTATCCGGGACATCTGTGTTCGATGTTTACTCTTGGGCTCGAACTCACGGACATCTGCTCAGGAAGCAACTGACTTGCCAACTGAGCTATATCTCAAGCCCATAGGATCAAAGCCACATGTTACAAAAAAATAACATATTTTATGACATCAACGTAGTACATCATAAATAAATTGCCCCGATAATATTCTTCCGATAAATAAACTTTATAGTATGTATGCCCAAGTCTTTGAAAACATAGAAAAATTTTATTCCAAAGAACAAACATCAAAACTTTTTGTTGGGAGAGGGCATGGATGGCACATTTACGATAGTTAGTACCTGTTCTCATTTCAAGCAAAAGATTTATCGTTTTATCAGACAGTTATTCATTCTTCTGCCTTCACCGCGTTACCATAAGGACCGAATGCTATCTCTTTTTCATAAATGTTTCATTGAAAATTTGAAAACTGTTGACACTTTTATTAAAACTAAACATGGTTGCATTCGAAAAAAAATGCAATCCGAAACTTCACTTATAGTAAGCGCATGGTTCTAATTAATCACTATGTCATGAGACCTCCCTGTTGGGAAAACTTTGCGTTATCACGTGGCTTTCAAAGCTCCGCGTTCTCTAACAAAGCGCTCTCGCCAACACACCACAGTGAAACAGGACGATTTATCCGTCCCAACGGAAATGCTGTCTGCTACGCTGTGTCACCGTGTAAGTTTTATTTGTAATAATGTGAAACAAGAATAAATTTTAAAACGTTTAGGCTAAACTAAACTGATTCAATTGTTATCAAAAGATTTTTTTCAGTTTCAGTTTGGATTTAAAATAATTTTACAAAAATAGAATCAACTAAATTTCTTTTGGATGACACACTCTACTGTCGCTCATAGAACGACTATCTCATTCCGAGGAAAGCAGGAAACGGAACCACCCGGGAGCGATATTGGTTTCGTCGTTCTAACAGTGCACAATGACACCTACCAGTAGAGCTACCACTAGCGATTTCCAGCCACAACGAACGTCCGACTGGATTAAAAGCCTTAGCAAGGTTCAGGAATCGGGGAAAACTGATGATTCGAATTCCCCCGGTTGGTATGCACGTTGGGAATATGCAAATGAATTGAATCGTTTACTACCCTATAGGTGTGAAGATAGCAAAACTTTGGCACTGCTGAATGAACGTGTCTAGAAAAAGGTCCTCCAGGAAGTGCAGGTTTGTTGGAGTTATCAGATGCAAAGTGTTTGTCGAAATATATTTTTTTTTATTATTTGAAAAAATGTAGTTTTTGATAGAATTATCTAATTTCCTGAAAGATTTAAAGATTCCACATCATTTACTGACCGCATGTGAAGGCATGAGAGGAAAAACATTGCACAAAGTTTGAAGAAAATTGATCAACTATATTTTGCTCGGCAGCTCAATAGCTGCACAAAAGTCGGTTTTATAAGCAGTGTTCGGCACAAAAGCGCTAATCCGCTATTCGCTAGTTAGTCCGCTAACTTTTCGTTAGCGGTTTAATTTTGCCGCTAAGTTTTGATTGATCTAGCGAATTAAAAAGTTCCGCTATTATTTGGTTCCGCTAATTGAATACCGCTAACTCCCATATATTTGTATCAATCTCTCAAATTATTAGTGACAGAATAAACTTTTTGTCATTAATCAAGTTAAGGTGACATGGGCCATCATTCTGATTGCTCAATTGGATCAATTGGAGGAATGCGTACTCGAGTTAGAGAAATGATGTCATTTTTTTTTCTCTTTTAGCACTTTTTTTCGCAAAATTTTCAGAAGAAGATAACACCTAGGTGTTAAACAATACAAAACTATTTTTAACAACTCTTCATCAGCATTTGCTTTCAAGTGGTTGAGATATTTACTTTTCACAATACAGTTTCTTAGAGATTTTACAGATCAGTTCATATAAAAATTTGATAAAATCACCATTGTAGCTTTCGTTTCAAGTTCAAATAGAAATTGCATAAATATTCACGTTTGACAATGCTCCAGCAAGTTTGAAAAAGGAGTAAATAGGTTAAAGATTTTAAGTGAGGATAATATAAAATAATGCTTAAAACAGCAATATGAAATGAATTGCACAAAAGATTGTTTGCAACAAAATTGCATTTATCTACTTTGCACAAAACCGTTAAATCGAGTAAATGTTTAACCAAAATTGAAATAAAAAAAATGAAATATAGCTCTCATCTTCCATATTTCGTTTTTTTGCTCTTGTAATTGTTCGAAAATTTGGTTGTTTTTATTTGTAGAACACAAAAACTTGTAAAAATTCCTATTTTTGACAGTTTTGGTTTTGCTCATAAAGTTTAATGAAAATTCGATCAATTTATCTAATTTTAAATTAAATAAAGGAAATTTTATTTATTCCCCCTTAAGGAGTTTTAGAAATCAAAGGGAGAAGGGCGTGATTTAAAAAGAATTTGATATTTGTTCCGACCTTAATGTTGATTAGCGATTAGCGATTAGCGCTTTAAGCTTAAAGCGATAACTTTTTCTGCACATTTAGCGTATTTAATTAGCGGTCGCTAACTTTTTATGAGTTAGCGATTTAATTAGCGGCGCTAATTTTTCAGTTAGCGATGCCGAACACTGTTTATAAGTAATTTTAATATTGGACGATCTTGTCACTTTTTTATTCAAGCAATCTAAAAGTAACTTGGGCACCCTAACGATTGGACATAACTCAAAGCAAGTTCAATTTTCCTACTCCAATAAAAACAAGAAAACTTGGACGTGACTATCCCTTTCGGTCCCAAATAAATCCTAGTTGAAATTTTTCGACCCAATGTTTTACTTGTTCGGGAAAACCCGAAAAATTCTACCACAAAGAATATTCCAATAATTCTGTTATAACATCACAGCATGAATTTCATACATCGATGCAAAACATACACCACTAAATGCGGAAAAACAAACCGAACCACGAAGTATGAATTAAAAAGTCATAAATTTGCATTAACTGTCGACACTTTTGGGCAGCATTGGCCCTCTCTCTAACACCTTCAAAGCCCCTCAACTTTGTGGGTCAGTGGGGCTGCTGCTGCCCTGCTGATGTGGGTGGGTGGGTCTCTGAGGTCTCATGTTGGACGGTTGAGAATTTCGTTAAAATCATGACCTGCCCTACGAACGAACGACGAGTGGCCGTAAATCATTTTTTCGTTGCGGTCGGGCGGGAGAAATGTTGTCGGGGTTCTTCGGCAAAGTTCACTAAATGCAAATTAAATTCTCCGACCGAACGTCGACGCGACGCTTCGGTAATCGCTTGACTTTTGTTACTGGGATTTAATTTTTTCTGGCGCTTACTGGGAGGTTTTTGAACTCCAGGTATGGGAGTTCAGACGAGTTTACATATAGAAAAAAGATAATTTTAAAAGTTAGGAACTGTGTTCATTACCCGTTTCGATTTAGAATACGTCACAATTTTCATTTCTGAATACTTAGAGCAAATATCAGAACTGGAAATTTCTTTAAAAAATCAGAGCACTGCAAAAGACGAAGAAAATTCAAGCACCTTTTGACATTCGATACGAACGCCTCAAGAATGTTAACGTGTCATCAATACTACTAAAAAACGCCTTTTGACATGTTTGATTTTCGCATAACTGAAGAAGATTACCTGAAGTATAATGTGGAAGAAAAAACCTGGAGAAAAACAAAATCGGAATAGTAAATCCCAATTGTTACGTAATCCAACAAGAGAGCAACTAATATTCCTCCCCACGCACCGATATCATTCCGGGTAAATGGCACGGCAGCTCGTAATTTTAATCAAAGAAAAGCTACGTTTCCGCTAGTCACTGCTTTCTCTCTCCGTCACGGATCGATACAGCTTCTCCCAGTTGGATCTGTTTCATTCATTCATTCATTCATTCACGAGCCGGAGAAGATTGAATCAACGTTGGCCCAGGAGCTCAATAATAAATGAGTTTATTTCGCTCTCCGCCTTTTGTTTGGAATTCGCAAATTGATAATAACAGGAGTAAGGATGTTTTTTCTACAAATTATGTAAGGTTCAAGATGCTGTTCTCATGGTTGAATTGAGAAAAAAAGACTGAAATACGCCAAAATCAGCATTGAAGTAAGGCAATAAAAATTTTAAAAAATTAAAAAATTCGAACGTGAGTACAAATTTTAGATTCATCTGTAATAAGTTGATAATGCCAATCCGATCTTCATATTTCAAACTATATTAAAGGGTGATACGGTCAAAATTTGGTCAATATCAACTTGACGTATTTCTTTCAATTTTGCATTTAAAAAACCTGAACACCCCTCATTTTGAAGGTGTGTGTGAAGAATGTTGCTCCTATTTTGATTTTGGAATTCACTCTTCAGTTGTCAAAATACCGTCCAAGGAAGAAGAGCAGCGTATCAAAATTTTGCTCGCGTATCGCGAAAATCCGAGCTACTCGCACGCAAAGCTGGCAGAATCGCTAAAAATTGCCAAATCAACCGTTACAAATGTAGTAAAAGTGTTTGGGGAACGTTTGTCGACAGCCAGGAAGTCTGGATCGGGGGGAAATCGAAAACCGGAAGCCGCTGAGACGACAAAGAGAGTTGCCGGTAGTTTTAAGCGAAACCCTAACCTCTCTCTCCGAGATGCCCCAAATAATATCGACTTACAAGAAGGTAGTGACTCTAAATCGCGATGATAAACAAAATACGACGGCCAAAGCGCGATCCCGGAGGTTGTACACGACGATGCTGACGAAGTTTGACTGCGTGGTAATGGACGACGAAACCTACGTCAAAGTCGACTACAAGCAGCTTGCGGGACAGGAATTTTATACGGCAAAAGGAAGGGGAAAGGTAGCAGATATTTTAAAACACATGAAACTGTCAAAGTTCGCGCAGAAATACATATGTGTGGCTTGAAAAGTAGCATTTTCAAAGCTTCCGGGACTGTCATCCAAGAAATTTACGTGAAAGAATGTTTGAATAAACGCCTACTGCCTTTCCTGAAGAAACATGGTTGTTTCGTACTGTTTTGGCCGGATTTGGCATCTTGCCATTACGGTAAAAAGGCCATGGAGTACGCCGCCAACAACGCACGTGCAGGTGGTTCCCAAGGACAAGAACCCTCCCAAAACGCCAGAGCTGATTGAGAAATACTGGGCTATTGTCAAGCGGAACCTAAAGAAGACAAAAAAATACTGCTAAGGACGAGCAGCAGTTCAAGGCAAACTGGCTTTCTGCGGCGAAGAAGGTGGACAAGGTGGCTGTACAAAATTTGATGGCAGGGGTTAAGCGTAAGGCTCGGCAATTCGGATTTGGAAAAGCGGAAGCCTAACTGAATATTTTTCCTGAATTTTATACTAATTCAACTTGAGTAAGAAATTTATTTTGATTTTTTAAATAAACGATTTTACCGATTTACACGCGTTTTCCCTTGACCACATTTTGACCGTATCACCCTTTAGGTGAAATTCTTCGATTTTTTTTAATAAATTTTACATATTTTCACGTTCGAACGTAAGGTACAATTTTCCCAAATTTATGAAAAAAGTTTAACACGAAAAGCGTTTTTTCTCGACTATGCACTCATACTCCTCTGGCTCCAAAGACTTTTTGGCGCTTTGGACCTTTTGAGGCCATTGAAAAAAAGGGTAGGGGAGAGATGGGCTAAATGCGCATATTAAGGATAGTACTCATTTTCTCCCATATTCCAATAGATAGAAGTCTGAAAACTATATGCACATGAGCGGACATCTGTTTTATATACGTTAAGGCTAATTTTCTGTTAAAATCTCTTACAGTTTTTGTGAAAATAATTTTATAATAAAAGTAGTCAAAATAACCGATTTCCGAAACCGGGGGCTCTTAAAGCGCATATTTATGTTTGAACTTATATTTCATTTATACTTGCTAATTTTGTGATTTATTTAAATTGAAAATGGTAGAAAAGAATATTAAGCAAAGGCCAAGGCTGAAATTTTGACGAAATTTTAATCTTGTGCATTAAACATAGTTAGATATGCTATATGGTCATATTTCATGGTAATATTTTGTTCATATCGTGTTTTTATTGGATCAGAAGTAAGCTCTTCTGTTTTCAATGTAAGAATGTGATTAGAGCGTAATTAATGTATCAATGATAAAAAGTAAAAAAAATATATAAGATTAGTCTACTTTTTCTTTACATAGGCATTTAACCTGCCTGATACGGGCATTCAAAACCTGTCTTTTATTTCAATATCTTATCATCTACAACTTAGCGAAAAGCTTCAATTTGTTTAATTTCCGATTTCCAGTTGAATAAGAAAGAAATACCATTAATTATTTTTTGCACATTATGTACGCACGATAATTAAGGTTAGATATATTTATACAATACTGACAAAAATATTGTTAGAATTTTTAATTTTTTTTGACGTTTTATAACAATTGATTTTTTTCATACCATGTTCCAAAAACGTACTACCCTCAAACTGAACTGATAAGATATGTTGAATCTCCAGCTCTATCGTCAATAAGTGCATAAAAAAGCTCCATTTCACTTTGAGTGCAGTGATTTAACCCTTCATTTCATGATTTTTTATTTTTCCTTTAAAATCATTTTAAACAGTTGGAAATAATGAGTAGGGGAGAGTGGGGATACTTGATCCCCTTTTCTTATTTTCACCATATCTTTTTGGAAACATATAGCAACTCGCACTCTTTTACATTTTCTGACAGCGTGTTACTTCAAGTTTCTATGCTCCTAAAATTAGAACGATACTTGAACCCGTAGATTAACTACAAGCATTTTCGTGGGAGTAAAAAAATTGCGATATTTTTGAAGTTAGGGGAGACTTGATCTTTTATTCAGGAAGCCCTAATCCATGGAAAAAATCAAACAAAACCCTAAGATAGAATGTTAATTGACTATTTTGGTCATATTTGTTCTCATTTCGCAATCTATAATTGTCAGAAAAAAATTCTATAGCTTATTCTCAACCCTTATGACATTGCATAATTACGGGCGCCATTTTTTATAAACAAGAGAATATCAATTATTTTTGCCCTTTTCTTCAGATAATCGATAGATGAATATTAGCAATTGGATAAATATTAGTAATCTCGTAATCAGCAATGACCACGATCCATTGAGAAGAAGAATATACCGGGATCATTTGTACCCATATATCAGGGATCAATTGTACCCAAAATCAACATTTTAGAAAACTTTTTCTGAAAAAAGTTGGGAGTTTTCCATCGCTTTGAATATATTGTATTTTGAAGTTCATTTGACACTCGAAAGATTGATGTATTGGAATAAATATTTTTGTTATAATATTTCCAAGTTAGGAACATTTTAAAATTATGAAAAAAGATCTTCAAGTCACATTTTGTGAAATTTTTCAAACAAAGTTCAATAACCCAAAAACTTATATTGTTAAAAATTTTTGAGCTTCAACCATTGCTGTTTTGTTCTATTTGGCACATTTTTCTAGAACATTTGATCATTGTACGACATTCCAGTTTGGAGATATAGCTAAGGAATCAAGTATCCCTAGGGATCAAGTATCCTCATTCTCCCCTATTCGTCAAAATTTTCGATGATATACTCTTTAAATTTTATCATAATTTTAATACAAGAGCAAACGTTTTTTGTGTTGATCCATCGATTAACTTAAAAATAGAATCAATCACGATCAATATATTTTTAGAATAATTTGCAGCTTGTGACAGTTTCGTAACTGTCACGAATCCTTTCGATTTCTTTCAACCTCGCTGTATCGAAGCGCTATCATTCTTTGTTTCTGATGGAAAAACCACAATGCTGAAAAGCACGCGGCAAAGCAAAAAGTGCTATTTAACCTACATTTTTTTCTCTCCATTTCCCAGTTCGATTGAAGTAAAACAGTAGTAGATTTCCAACGATTCCAATCATCAATGTTTCGTGTTTCGAAGTTTAGAACTGGTTCACACTACTACCAAGTTCCAGCTACCTGTTCCCATTGTTGAAGTTCCGCACATGTCGGCAAGGATCTTGATAAGAGAGCCGAAGTTCCATTCAGTCATTTAGCAGTACTGACCTGGGTCAATATCGAAACAACATTTTCCATTTCATTTCGATTACGTCATCACTAAGGAACGGGCAAAAACGGGAGTTCACCTTACCGGTAAAAAAAAAAAAGTTTAAAGCCCTTTTTACTGCTGCTCCCATTCATTGAAGGCATGCAATCAACATGCATTTGATTTCTGAATTCAAGGACTTTTGCTGCTGCTTTCATTTGCGCTCTGTGAATGGGTAGTAAATAATCAATATATGAGCACTGGCACTTGTACCCTGGCTTTAAACCATCAGATCGGTTAACATGTTAACTATACTTAGTATGGTTGGACTATGGTTGATGCTAAATTAGTTTTGCTCGTTTTTGCACTGTTCACGCATTCGGTATCTTAGCGTTATATTGTAACCAAGTGCCTCCACAAGTCGAGGAGAGCTGCCAAGTATCGAGATGCTGAGATTTTAAGTTTTCATCTTTGCCGACTGAGGGGACGTACGACATTCAAAGCTCTGCCAGCTAGTACCTACGTGTTGGACCTGGAGAGGAATTTCGCAGATCGATTGCATCATTCTGCTGCCAAATGTTGGGGGTGGAAAACGCGTGCAGTCGGCTCATGAATAAGGGATTTTTTGTTGCGGCCTTATTTAATCGACGAAGTGATAAATTCATTACAACCATTCGAATTGAATTCTTTTGGTTTACCGTACACTTAAACAGATTGAAAAAAGTCTTTTCAAGGAATCAGACTTGGAATTCAATGCTCTTGTTTTTTTTTATTGACAAATAAAACACTGTGACGACTATTTCATGTTATTTCCAATTTCAATATTTGTCAAAAAGCTTTCCATTAGATTGCTTACTGTTTTTACTTTTAGATTAGCAGTTTTTAAATTGATATAAGCTAGGGATAGGCAACCTTTTCAACAAGAGGGCCAAATCTAATTTTAAGCAGTGTTCCGAATATCACTCAATTCTCATGAGAGACACTGAAACGTTTTCAACAGCGAAAGCAAAACCTAAATTGTCGGTTGGTTTATCTCCCAGTGGGGCAAAGATTGTGTTCGACAGCGCTGCTCCGAGAATCAAAGAAATAAAATTTGAAAGAGAGACGTTTCTTCTCCAGTTGGAATTCTCAACTGAGTGAGGAGCTACCTGATTTTCAGTTTCTTTTTTCAGTCAATAACTTTTCTTGCTCAATCACTCACTCACTCACTCGTTTACTGATCGATGATCGAATGCTGTCTGCCTGATACATCTTGCTTTGTTGTTGCTGTTGTTGGGGAGGATTAAAATAGTCATTCAAACACGCAGGCAGTACGTATGAACATATGTTTCTGCTGCTTTGCCAGAAAGTACGCAGGCAGTATGAACCGATGCAAGGCCGCATTGATTGAGTTTGAGTGAGTGAGTGAGTGGATTTTCGAATTGGATCTTGTATCAGTCAGTGTCTCAATCACTTCTGATACACCAGGTAGTGAGCTTGAAAGATCGACTTAGATGCGAGTCCGCTCTCGCTTTTGAATCTTGTTTACATTGACTTCGCATTGTCGCTCTGCCGACTCTCTAGGCAGCAGCAATCGGCTTTGAATGTTTCCAACTAGAAACCTACCATGAGCGTTTCTTCCGAGTGATTTTCGGAAGACTGATTTTAAGTATTTCCATCGGGACGGATTTGAATTAAATATGAAAATAGCTATATTAAAAATTTTCCAATCAATTTATTAAAACACTTATTTATTAAAAGATTATCTCCTGAATTTTACGAAATTTGATTTTTTTTCTACTCTTATTCTATATAACTTATTAAAAATGTAGCCATCTTCCGAATGTTCAACGTCAATATTTGAAAACTTTTAATGTCTGGCAAAAAAATGAAGAGGAAAATTCTTACATGTAAAATATCAAATTGAAATCTCAAACAGAAATTCAACAGCTTGTACTAAAGCAGTTTAATACCACCCAAAACTGATAAGTGATCGTCACTTAATATTAGAGATGTATCGAATATTCGGTCGGCCGAATATTCCGCGCCGAATACCGCCAAAAAACCGTTAAGGGGGGAGTAGGTTCTAAGACTTTCAAAAAATCGATTTTTTTTATTTTCTTATTTCAACACAATATTTCAAGAATGTTGTGTCAAATTTTCAAGTCAATCGAAGCAAAACTGTAGAAATTATAGGCCTTTATCTCCTCTTATAGGCCTTCACTCTCTTATCTAAGCAGAAACTTCAAACGCGTTTTTCTCGAAAGCACATTTTTAAAGTCAATGGACATCGTCATTTGAAAAATTCTTCACCGATTTTTTTCAAATTTGGAACATATTTTCTACATATAAAATACCAAACCCCAACAATTTTTTTTTACTTTGGGAAAAATTTCCCAAAGATAAAAAATGTCGGATTTTTTCGTGAAAAATCGTAGTTTTTACTTCAAACAGCCACAAAAATTTCAAAATTTTTTTTAAGTTAAATAAAATCGTTGAGGTCCAGAAAAACATCTATTAAAAATATTTTGCTCTGATTTTTTGACTTCAAATGACTCTGTGCTGAGATACAGTGTCCACCACACATCCTGTTTTCTAAAAGGCATCCTCGAAAGTGCTCCGTCACCGGCTCATTTTGCAATATTTTTCTACGAAAAAATTACTAAATGTTCTTTTAACAATGCTTTGTATAATGCAAAAAATTGGAATACATTTGTTTGAATGATAGCTCTAAAAATATTCGTGAAAATGGTGTTTTTTTACCCGTTAGACCCTACTCCCCCCTTAAGCCAAATATTCGGCTCACCGAATAGTTGAGCTAAGTATTCAGTCGAATAGGCCGAAAAGGCTATAGGTATATTTACTTTTGAAATTCACACAACAAACGACTTTTAAAATCATCAAAAATTATGGTTTCAGCAAATCACTTGAGATGTATCCGTATTTCTTTCATTGTAGATCTTAAAGAGAATGCTGACAAGTATCGCATTATACTTTGATTATTGTTTATTCCAGATTTTATTGATATACTCAGGCTTGCTCATACATCCAATGAAGATTCAGGCCGGGAGGTCCATATATTGTTCAAAACTTTCCTAATTTGCTCGGGTTCATTTATATTATTTGCTAAAAAAAATAAAAAAACTCAAATTTCTCTTTGAATTTTTTAGATTTTGTTTTCAATAGAGATTTTTTATAAAATTTCAAAATGAACATAAATTTTGCCCATTTTTTATTCTTTTTTTTTAATCGTCCTGAATGTCTAACCGTTTGGATGCGTGTGGTTTGCTTAAGGTTAAAGATTATCTTTTTTTTTCAACAACTATTTTGAAGATATGTATCCTGCTAAATTCGACCTTCATCTAATTCAATATCAAAAAAAGCAATTTCAAATTTCTTGACACCTGTCCCGTCATGTTTAGTCAGGAAAGCATTCTTTTGTGATAAATGCCCTAAAAGCGTTTAAAAATCAGAAAGACCCCTACTTAAAAAAAGAGCAACATCATCTGATAAAATAATCTGGTTGAAAAAATCGACTCAAAAACAAAAAGGGCATTAATATGGAAGGAATAGATAGAAATTGAAATTATCGCTAGTTTTTTTCTTAAAAAATCAATAAAATTTTTGACCAAATATTCGTTTGGCCGAGAAGTTGAAATTTTAGTATTCGGTATTCGACCATTCGCCGAATACCACTATTTGGTACATTTCTTCTTAATCTAAGTCAGTTTTTGGCCTTTTTTTGTAAACATTCGTTTTTCACAATATATAAACCATTTGCTTACTTATTCGAAGTCTTTCTTCAATTTATTAAAACTATTGATCCGTTTTTTTGTGTAAGTAATTTTGAAGAAAGTCTGCCTTTGAATGAACACAACAAATACCTGCTTTAATTTCTAGATTAAAGTTCTCCAATTTAAACGATTATGGTTCTAAACAACCAAAAGTTCCATAAAACAGGTAAAAAAAGCACCTCAAAATTTAAGTTCTTATTGATACTTTCAAGTTCCAAAAAAAAATCTTAATGATTTTTTATTCAGCTTCCAGCGGCCTTTAAATTCAGCTTCCAAAAAATCGTAAAATGTGCAAAAAACTCTCTCTCCATCTCATTTCAACTCCTCTTGATTATTTACTATGTTTAGCGCCGGACTCCTAAGTTTGACTTAAATCGCTTTCAACATATACATCACTTTTGAAACTTTCAAGTTCATTAATGAGTACATATATCTCTCTCAAGGGAATTGAGCAGAATAAGTCACATACAACGTACATATTAATCACTTTTGCTACATTCAAGTTCATTGATCAGTACGTAGAGTTGGCTCAAGGGAACTGGGCAGTTGATTCACTGATGAACTGATGTACAAGCTAAGCCTTGAACAGTGTAAAGTCCTGACGATCGTTTTGAATCAATTTTATGTTTTTTGGTTGAGCCACCAGATGTCTCCAAGGACACCAGAGAGAACTGTCAAGAAGAAAATGAAATGTAAACAAAACAAAATTACATACTTTTAGTCAATTATGAAAAGGTCGTATCTATTTGAGTTTCAAGCAAATTGGTGTTGAAGAATCGTTTCACATTTCTGATTTGCGTTATCAAAATTTTACGCTTAAAGCTGTTTTTCTTATTGCTTCAAACTAGCATGAAGCACTTAATATAAACAGATATGATGCGTGAAAATGCCCGCTCAGAAAAGCCTAGAATCTGTATTCCTTCGTTGGATTGTTAATTTTGAGCTCAACTGGATAATATAACTGGTTCGTCTGGCTTGTTCAAAGTTGTTAGTTAGCCTGTTTAGTAAAATGAATCAAGGTAAAATTAACCAGATGAATTTACCTTGTTGTGAATATACTGAAGCCGTCCATTTTTCTACGATGTTAGTTTATTAATTTTTGAGATCATATACAGTTGCGCTCTTCCAAGAATCAGGTACTTCAAAAGTTGATTCGGCTTGTTTAAATGATAGCATTTGAAATTTTGAAAACGTTTCTGGAATTTAATAATTCGAGCTTGTATATCTGTCATTTCGTCAGTCTCTCTAGTGACAACATTATAGTGATGCTATTTTCGTAGTTCATCTAATTGTATTTAAATTTATTTATTTCAAATACCATTGCGCCCTCTAGAAAAATTCTCACTTTCAAAAGAGCTTTCTAGAAATAGTGCCATCTATTGCGCCATTTAAAAGTTACAAATCAAGCAACAGATGGCACTGTTTTTCGTCACTTTTTAACGGCTTCTTTAAAAGAGAGCACTGAAAATTTTACACTAGTTTCTGAAGATTTTTTATTCGAGCTTGTACATCAGTTCATCAGTGGTTAATTCTCTTTGTCAGCCAATTTGTACATTTCAAAGCCTTCATTCAAGTAAATATGTGACTTTCGGATGCTTGGGGTATACCTGACTATTTTTTAACTTGGGCTTTGGCTTTGAGAGTCACAAATAATTTTTTTTCCAGTTTGATCGAGAAAGATTTGAAAATTCTTCGAAGAAATGAATAGATCGTTAACGATTTTCATATCAAAACTACAGTGAGCGAAATAAGAATAGCACCACTATGTGTTTTGCTTGTTAAAATATGAATGATTGAAAATTACAAAAATTTTCTTCCACGGTTTGTTCTGAATTGGATAACGGATAAATCAAGCATAAGTTTGCTTTTTTTGGACGTAGCAATTGGCGTTGAGGACCAAAAATGTGAAAAAGGGGTGCGAAATAAGAATAGCACCACTTGAGTTTTTCAACAAGATTATTTTTAAAAATTTACTGTTTACACACTGCAGTCGGGGTGATGTCCCGCCAAGTTCAAATTTGTTTTTGCCGATAAGTTGGCAAGAAAGTGTTTGATCTGGCAAGGTATTTGCAGCTGCGGACGAAAAACCCCGGTTTTTGTGAAAAACAAGACCATGGACTCCGAAATGTACAAGGAGGAGTGCCTTAAAAAATGTTTTTTTTTCGTACAATAGATCTCACAAAAGACCAGTAAAGTTTTCGCCAGATTTGGCATGCTGTCACTACAGCTAGGAGGTACTACAGTGGTATTCGGCCAACGGGTGGATTTTGTTGAAAAGGACATCAACCCACTCAACTGCCCTCAATTCCGCCCTATCGAAAAATTTTGGGCAATTGTCAAGCAGAAGATGAAGAAGAATGGTAGAACGACTCGGGAAGCAACAGAGATGAAGAGATTGTGGAACAAAATGGCCGCTGATGTCAGTGAATAGGGTGTCCAAACTTTGATGGTTCTAGACGAAAAGTTCAAAATTTTATCAAAAAAACATCGAAAAATATTTTTTTCTTATTTTTCCTTTGAAGTGCAATAAAAACCCTACATTTTGATTATAAAACTTTTTTTTTCGTTTACCTAGCTTTACATAGAGAGCGGCAGTGATAGCTCCGAGATAGACCCGTTTTAGCGCGTCCAGATTTGTAGTGATCCATGATTTATTTTTCCAAAAAGGAGTTTCTTACATTTGTTTTATTGTCAAGTAACCATAAATTTGCGGCTCTTCAGAATAACAAGTCATAGAAAAATGACAGTATACTCGTTTAAGAGATTTTATCATTTCATTTCGTCTATTATTTTATAAAACCTTCCTTTATATCGCGTATACTTGCCAACACAACCCCCTATTAAAAATGCATGTCCATTCCTAACATAATGTGAATGTATTGTAGAAATTTTCCCAACAGACACCGAAAAAGGTAATTGCAAAATATATCATCCTACGACATGTTTGAGCAACAGTTATTTTTTTTAGGCAAACAGATGCATATAAACAAAAAACAGAAATATAAATCTTATAAAATTTCATTTCTTACATTAACTTTTTCAAAAATGGTTCTAAATTCTGATTCAAAATTTTCAAACAAAAATTTTAATTCTAAATTCAGAAAGTTTAATTTTTTCCCTTAATTTTGATTTCAAGAATGGATACTTTAACGTTTTTGTACATAATTTTTTTGTAAGTCCAAAAAAGTAAAAAAATATCGTTTTAACTAACATCAAATCAACTTACTTTCGAAAATATTTCAGTTGTGATTCCTTATCCACGTTCATCCATTCATTCAGCTGGGTTAATATTCAACAGCAATATTTTGCACCCACAACTGTTAGGTCACCATGGGTGGCAATCTAAATGCGTAGGATATTATGAGCAACTTTTCTTTTATGATATTTTTTGCGCAAAATTTTCCCTCGATAAAAGGAGTAAGGAAAACTTTTCACTGCACCATCACACACTTTGTTGACGTCGATTGAACACGCACCAAAGTACTTAAAAGTGGCCCTTTAGTGGCACTTATGGACTTTTTGTTTTCTTTTTTTTCCCCTGTGGTGAGACGGCACTAAATTAACACGGCACCATCGCTGGGTTGGAATCGGCTTTCGGCTTTACTTCGGACGGTCAACGCCAATCCGTGGCCTTTTTTGGATACTTTCAGATGCAACAACCCGAGAGCACAAGTTTCCACCTGAAGTCTTCCAACTCCAAGCAAGGGATCCACCAAGCTACGCACCGGAGCCTTTCGATTTCATTAAAATACCTTTGAACCTCACGATGGAATTCAACAGTGACATTGTTATGGTTCCAATCCCACTCGGTTCCTCCCCTCCCTAAGACTCACTGCCCACCCACCCTCACCCACGTGTGTTTACGAAGAACACTTTTCACTTTGCAGCACTCCACACTGCTCAAACAGATGATGATACTCTCCGCACAGAAAACCGAGATTTGACATTCACACAACAACCTGGCGGAATACGATTTTTTTGTTTCCTTTAACACAATCGGCTGGTTGAATCGAAACAACAATCGAAGCGAGCACGTAATATAGCGTCAACGCCTCACCGGAATTCCCGATACCGAAATCCTTCGGTTGTGAAAGTCCGTCCGAAAATCCAAAACCGACACTTTACTTCACTTCAATCAACATTTGTTGGCCTGGTGCTAGCAAGAGCAGAGAAGCAGCAAGAGAACATTATCTCCGGAAGGGCAGTGATGCCGAATAGGTTGTGGAATGGGTGGTAAGGATAAGGAAGCTAATTATTGCCTAATTGAGTATACTCAAGGAGGCTGCTGGAATTACAACTTTTTTAAAATGCTTATAAATGGTTTTATAGATGTTTTATAATGTATTTTACTAGGTACCGTAAACTGGGGGAACATTGATCACTGTTTTTAATTCATTTTCGAATATTTGGAAGGGCTTGTATTTTTATAATACTATTGTTTTAAAATACTAACTGAGGTAAAGAGTATAAAGCATGATCATCGATAGCAGAATATTCAAACAACATTAGTGGCTATAACTAAATGTTTGTTGCAATACCAGATCTCATGTTTTGGGGTAACTTTGCTCACTATGGTTTTAACGTATCTCAACATCTTCAAAATTACAGTTTTGATGTCATTTAGCACACATGGTTTAAAACATCAATAAGAGTTTTTTTTTTCTCTGTGCGGACTCAATTGAATTTCTTAACGTTTTCTTTCCAAAACAAATATACTCAAAAGATCGAAAATGTTGTTGCATACATTTAGAGGAAAAAAATATGAACATTTCTCAATATGTTTTGGCCTCAAAAACAAATGAAATTTTACCATCATGCAATTCCCTAAGTCCTTCTACTGTTCCTATGATCTTTTTTTTTTTTATTGAAACCTAACCATTTGATAGAGTTTTTAAGCATTTGTTCTATACAGATTTCCTCATAGAAAATGTCCGTTTTTTAAATATCAAAAAAATATCATATAATATCCATAAAAATAACTCTAAAACTATACCTTTACAAAGGAAAAAAGTGAAAATTTCATATGAAACAACCCTTTTGCTTCATTATGCTATCGTTTTATCAGGTGTTTGTTTGTGAGTCTTCGAAAAAAAACAGATATTTTAAAACTTTAAAAAAATTAATATAAAAAAATCTTCATCTACAACGCAAGTTTTGTCTATTTGAAACTCAATTTATAGGCTTTCAAACTTAGAAAACAGTTTTCAGATATTTTAACATCAGACTTAGTTCATGATGATTATCTGCAAAAATTTCATTTTATCAAAGCTACCCCGGTGATCAAAGTTTCTCCAGTTTACGGTATGTTAAAATATATGTATCCAATTTTTTTCACAACTTGTCTCAGGACTCATCCAACAACACAATTATATTTTTATAGATTTAATTTTTAAGTATATTTTAAAAATTAAAACATTTTAAAATGCTATATTTTCTCATTAACCTGTTTAAATACATAAAACCCCTAAAAAGTTTATTATCACTCCTTGTTCCTTTAAAACTCACATATGTTTTAACTAGAGATGTACCGAATAGTGGTATTCGGCGAACGGCCGAATACCGAATATTGACCTTTTCAACTATTCGGCCAAACGAATATTCGCCCGAATATTCGGTCGAATATTCAATTGAGTTTTTAACGAAAAAAACTTAAGCGATTATTTCAATGCTTTCTATTTCTTCGAATTAATGCCCCTCATGTTATAAGCCGATTATTTTCAACTAGATGATATTATCGGATTATATATTACAGGATATTTTTAAGTAGGGGTCTTTCTGAATTTTTAAATGTCACCAATAACTGAAAAGACATCAGATGACTAGTCGCTTCTAGGGCGTTTATCACTAAAGAGATTGCATTCCTGTTAAATCTACACAGAAAAAAAAATCTGAATCCTTAACGACACTTTAATTGAAAACCTTTATTATTACATGACAGGGAACGCGATTTATTGATGTAAATTTACAAAATAAAAACAGTTGAATCCTTAACAGCACTGAATTCTAATGACACAAATATTACTTGACACGGAACGCGGTTATTTGATGTAAATTTACATCACATATGATGTAAATAAAAAGAAGCATCACATACAACGGAATTTTCAGTACGAATTAAACATTACAAGTCTTAATATTTTACATGTCTTTCAAATTTTACACGTCTGTTGAAGATTGCAGGCGTGTAATATTCAACTCGCACTGAAAATTCTATCATATGCGATGCTTCTTTTTCGTTACATCATATGTGAAGTAATTTTACAATTTTTTTTGGTCACACGAAATTCTCAACAACACTGAATTGGAAATTTCTCAAAATTACACGACATGAAATATTACAATACACTGAACGTGATAATGTCATGTAAAATTTTAAACTGTGAAGAACAAGACCAGACAAATGTGACAAAAATTGTTAAGTCAAGTTGTGCGCCTAAGTATTTTCCCCGCGCGCGAGTAAGTTAATCGGTGTTGATGGTTCCCGGAGATATCCGAAAGGGATGCGGTTCTGGAAGTGGATCCACGGTGTTCAACATTGGATCCGGTACTTCGCGGAAAAAATAAAGAAATAAAATATAATGTGTGTTAAAAAAAATTTACCGCTTAATAAAATGAATCATATTAATTATAGATGAGTTTTATTTTTATTAAGAGACGTGAAAATTCCAGTATTGAATCATATTAACAATAAATAAAACAAAACAAATTCCAATTGGAAAGTTTTTCTTCCAACATTCAGTGATTTTATAATTTACATCATTATTATTTTACACTTTATGTTATCGACCGTTTTTTATGTTTAATGTTTAATTTTTGGCTATTTTTTCGGTCTTGGATTTCAAGCAAACAACTTTCTTTGTGAAATGCCCGACGTTTCGACCATTTTTGGTGGTCTTCCTCAAGGGTACTGTAATTTTATTAGTTTCAAAAGTTACAATGAGCATTGTTAAGAGTCTGTTTTAAAGTGTGTAAACTCACTTGTCTAACGGTTGTTATTGTCAGATTTCGTTTTTTTCCAACGTTCAGGTGTCCAGTCTTCGCTGCTCTTCTGTGAATATATGTTTGTTATTTCGATTCAATCTAATTTCTCACAATCAAATTACTTTTTTAATCGGGATTATAAAACAATTTCTCATCCGATTTGCGATGGCGCACTGTAACTGTCGTTTTGAGAAATGGACTCTATTGTGTGGAATGTGTGGATGGGGTTGGAAGCTGGGCTATTTGGGGTAATGAGTGGAAGTTGGTTGGTTTGGTTCTTTGCTGTGTGTGGGTTTTGTGTTTAGGAACTATTACTACTATTACTGGTTTTTGATGTTGTTTTGACTGACTGTAATATTCCTGTATAAGTGGTATTGAGTTTAGCTGTATCTGTTCTGTAATTTACCGTATTATCAGTATTGGTAATGTGGCACATTTCCAATACCCGTAGAGTTGATGAGTATTTCGCTCTATCAACAATCCTGGCTTTGGTGTGTTCGAACCTATGCTCTGTGTTGATAATATGATCGACCATGGCTGTAGTATCTCCCAATCTCAGTTTTATGTCCGTGGTGCTGGTGACTCCGCTCTCCAAAACTCTTTCATATCTGTTTACATCGGATTTGTGCCCATACAATCCAGCACATCGGATTTGTGCCCATACAGTCTCTTTGTGAGTGTGTTGGTGGTCATTCCGATGTGGTGCGTTTGATGCTGCGATGTGATGGAGGGTAGTTGGTGATGATTTCTGATTCGGTTGTTGTTGTTGTTTTAGGATGTTTGATGCTGCGATATGATCCTGGGTAGTTGATGATGATTGTTGGTGCTGCTGTAGTTGGTTGTTTGATGCTGCGATGTGATGTTGTGAAATGGTGGGTTGCGAATACGGACAGTTTTTATGTTGTGGTTGGTTGCTTTCTTATGTATTTTTGTTTGGGTGGATTATGTTGAGCTGTTTGAACATTCCGTTGATAAGTTTTGATGGATAATCGTTGGTTTTCAGATGTTGAAATATTATTTCTTTGCATTGTTTTAATGTCTGATTAGTGGTCAGTTGGGTCACTCGTTTCATAAAGTTGTATGCCACGTTTAGCTTCATTCTGGTAGGATGGTGGGAGTGGAAATTTAGCAGTCTACCTGATGCGATTGATTTGGCGTACCACTGTGTAGATATCGTTTGATCTGCGTTTCGAATAACTAGCGTATCTAAGTAGGGTATTTGGTTTTGTGTTTCTGCTTCCATTGTAAATTGTAACATAGGATGGTAAGCATTGAACGCATCCAGTGTTGTTTGGGTTTTTCCCTCTGGTAGGGCGAGAAGCAAATCGTCGACGAACTTGCGCATGTAGGGTATCTCAAAGTCTAGTTTTCCAATGACTGTTGTTATCAAGGTGTCTACAACAAGTTCTGCCAGGATTGGTGATAAGCAACTGCCCATTGCGGTTCCTGTTTGGATATAGTAGGTGCCTCTGAACTGGAAATACGAGCTTTCTAGGCAGAAATCAACCATCTCTAAAAACAGGTCTAGGTTGATGTCGGTACAATGTCTAATGTTGTCCCATTTCTCTATAAGGTTTTTGATGACTAGATGTCTTGGTATGTTGGTAAATAGGGAAACAACATCGAACGAGACCATGACATATCCTTGCGATAATTGTTTCTGGTTGATTTCCTGGCCGAACTGGAAGCTGTCTTTTATGCTGTATTTACTTTGAATTCCACCTTTTAATATTTGGGCCAAATATTTGGAGAGAGCATAAGTTGGGGCCCGATTCTAAGAAAACTTGTGAACTTCTAAGTCTATCGAAAAGGGATCTTAAAACAATTACAGACCTTTTTACAGGGCACTGTCCATGCAACTACCACTTACATAAAATAGGCAAACTCAGTAATGAGATGTGCCGGTTTTGTCAAACTGAAGTAGAAACTGCAGAGCACTTAATGTGTGACTGTGGATATCTTATGACACATCGACTGAAAGTTCTTGGTAAGCGAATCTTGACGCCCGATGATATTTGGAAGATGAAAGCCAGTAAGGTGGTGGGATTCATAAGAAATACCATCCCAAACTGGAATAATGTCTCGATTTCGACTACAACTGCCATCTCTATCAATGATGACAGTATTGCGTAATCAGACAAATAATAAATTGGGTTATTCCACAATAGATCACAAAAAGTTGGTCGCAGTGGATCTTCTCATACAAAAAAAAAAAAAAAAAAAGTTGGGGATGTTATGTTGGGGACGACAGGGCGCAATGGTAAGTTTTGTTTATGCGCCTTCGGTTGTCCATAGATCCTGGGAAAAATGGAATTTGATGTTTTTAGGTGATATGCTGTATTTTTGTCTATCAGTTTAAGGTTTTCAAGTCTTTTTACAAATTCGTTTGTTTTAGTTTGTATGGATGATGTTGGGTCTCTCTTGATGATTTTGTATATTGGGTCTTCTAAAAGCATTTTCATTTTACTGTTATAGTCCTCGACATACATTATCACTGTTCTTCTGCCCTTGTCTGACTCTAATATGTAGACGTCCTGGTTTTCTGAGCTAAACTTTTTGGTTGTTTTGTAGGCAGTTTTACAAAATGTAGTCAGAGGACTATTATGCTTGTTAGTTTTCCAATTGTTGATATAATTTTGGATATGGTTTACCATTTTGCATCGGTTTGTGTCTTGGATTTCTTTTTCCAGAATCCATTTTCAATACAACTGCGGAAAAAGAAATCCAAGACACAAACCGATGCAAAATGGTGGAGGAATGGAGGAAGACCACCAAAAATGGTCGAAACGTCGGGCATTTCACAAAGAAAGCTGTTTGCTTGAAATCCAAGACCGAAAAAATAGCCAAAAATTAAACAGTATTTTACACGTTGCTAAATTTTACATCATTTTTTATTTTACACGTTGCAAAATTTTACTGGCGTGTAATTTCCAACTAGCACTGAATATTCCGTCATATATGATGCTTCTTTTTATTTACATCATATGTGATGTAATTTTACAGATTTTTTTGGTAGTGTGTAGGATAAAACATGTCGGAACAGGCGCCAAGCTATTTGAAATGCTTCTTTCATATTGAATTAGATGAAAGTCGAATTTGAGCAAGAGATCTTAAAAATAGTTGTTGGAAAGGTAGAAGATCTTTAATCTAAGCATACCATATTTTAAACCATACGGTGGATACGGTCAGGCTTTCAGAACGATTTTTGAACAAAATAGAAAAAAGGGCAAAATTAATGAACATTTTGAAATTTTTGAAAAATCGTTATTGGACTCAGAATCTAAAAATTTTTAAAGAGGATTTTAAGTTTTTTATTTGATTTAGCAAATAATGAGAATAAACCCGAGCAAATTTCGGGAAGTTTAAACCATATCTGAACATCTCGACCAATTTTGGCTTATCTGGATTTTTTACTGGATTTATGGGCAAGCCGGAATATATCCAGAAAATCTGGAATAAACTATAATCAGAGTAAAAAGCGTTCACATTTTCCTGTACTATCTACAGTGAAAGATACGCGGATACACCTTAGATGTTTTGCTGAAACCATAAGTTTTTGATGATTGTGTAGCTTTTACAACATTGTTTTTTGATATTTTATAAATTATCCAAAATTTTTTGATAAATTTACAAGTCTGTAGTAGATATTCGGCCGAATACTTAGCTCAACTATTCGGTGAGCCGAATATTCGGCTTAACGGTTTTTCGGCGGTATTCGGCGCCGAATATTCGGTACATCTCTAGTTTTAACTCTCATTAAAAACTTTTCAAAAGTTTATAAATGACAAAAGATGGTAGGCTTCGTTCATAAATAGTTGAATTTTTGAAGAAATCTGATTTAGTTCAAGATAGACAAGAAAAATATTCAGAGCATGTACTTAATTAAAATGTAACTGCTGCCGTTTGGTGAGAATTATTCTTATCATTATCCTTAAAGATTATTTGGATCGATTATGTACCATGGCCGTAGGACCGGGGGTGGGAGTTTTGGTGGCTAAACCCCCTCGTTAGGGGTCAAGATGAGTCTACTACTCATCTATTTTTTACATTATTTTTTTTACATAGAAACTGAGTCACGAGTCTCAAACGTTAGAATCCTGTTTTGAACTTGCAGATCAATCAAAAAATCTATTCGCAAATTCAGAATTTCGATACATTTTTGCAAATTTTGGCACTTAACGCGCTTGTAAAAATTGAAACAAGTAAGATTGCAACCAAAAATCAGAATTGAATACACATCCTGAATTAAATAATACTTCTATTTCTTTTTTAAGATATTGAAATTTGTTCCCTGATTTCCGATCAGGAAAGAAAATCAAAACTACTTCTCAAACCCATCTCAACGTGATTTTAGTATCTTACTCAGATATAGCTTTGATATCAAAATCATGGTTTTCGTCGTTTCGAAAAAAATGATCATCGATATCTCCTTTGATACAAACAGTTGTTTTTTCTGCCTCAATTTCCCTGCTTCGAAAGCTTTTTTTATTGGAATTTTGAAGCCCTCATTCAAATGCATCCGGTAGCGTGCGCACCTCTCAACCGGCAGATCCTTACTAACACCCTTCTTGCACCAACGATTGCTAGTTTTTGCTTAAGGCTCAGTTACAGTTCTCGTGAAAATGAACGTGAAAAACCTTATACCGCCAATAATTCAACAACGCGATGAAACTTTATTTTGTATCATGGTGGGATCGATGTGGATAGTTGAAAGATGAAAATTCATCTGGTCTCTTTGTTCAAAACTTCCCAGAACTGTCTTCATTCCGATTCCCCCTTCATGATGAAATTTCTACGGTGAATCAAAATTTAAAAAAGTTTTAGACCGTTTCAAAGACCCCGGGCCCGGCTGACTTGTTATCTTTCAACTGTTTCTCATCGATTCCATCATGTCACACACGATAGCTGTATCGCGTTTGGTGGTTTGTGGTAGAATATTCATCGAAAAGTTGTTGAAAATTTGTCTTTATTTATTGCAGAACACTATAGTTTATTTTTGCGGGGTTTTTCTTCTGGGTGAAAGACGTATGCACAAAAAGAAACACATTTTCTAAATTTCCGGATATCACACTAGAGTCCTCTTGTCCTAGTCAGATTTATCAATTTTTTTGTATACGCAACAGACAGGATGTTCTTGGTAGCATTTGGTAATTTAACCACATTTAACTAAATATCAGCATTGCATCACCAACAAATATAGGTACTCCGGTCAATATTTTTAGGAATTCCAACGGTTCAAGCCCAGATAAGCCCATTACTTCAAATGTTATCTTAAAAGAGCGTGGATGATAGAGAGCTTTGCCAGTTTGAACTACAGCTTCATCCAAATCCAAATTTACCTCTTAATGGATTTTTTTATGATAATGTTTTGGTTTCACGGAAGAATCAACAAACACAAATGTCTCCCATGATGGAAATGAATAGATATTTAACACGTTTTCATACAACCCAGCTCATTTATGAAGACGTTTAACCAGGTGATTTGAATTAAAAATTTAAAATCTGTGTATCGTGGTTCCACTATTCATAATTTTCGTGAAAATGAGTATCATTTTCTCGAAAAAGCCCAAAAATGCTGTACTATCTCCAACATTTCGGTGAGTGGTTGTGCGAAAATTGGAAGAAGCAAGCATTCGGAAGTAACTTTGGAGAAAACTTTGGACCGAAAAGTCAAGCTATCCGATCTGAAGAAAAAACAATGACAACAAAACAGATGAGATATGTTGAAATAGATTTTTTTCATGAAAAAATGAGATACTTAAAATTTAGTAATCGTAGAATGTTAAAAAATCTCAAATTATAACTAAAAGTCCATGCAAGAATAACTG